>NW_009944863.1:47556-59231 GCF_000696875.1 Nestor notabilis
ACAGTCTGAGCAAGTGGGGGCTGTTCAGCCTGGAGAAGAAAAGGCTGCATGGAGACCTTGTAGCAGCCTTCCAGGATCTGAAGGGGCCTATAGGGATGCTGGGGAGGGACTCCTCGTTAGGGACTCTAGTGGTAGGACAAGGGGTAATGGCTTAAAACTTAAACAGGGGAAGTTTAGGGTAGATATAAGGAAGAAGTTCTCTACAGTGAGGGTGGTGAGGCACTGGAATGGGTTGCCCATGGAAGTTGTGAATGCTCCATCCTGGCGGTATTCAAGGCCAGGTTAGACAGACCCTTGGGCGACATGGTTTAGTGCGATTTGTTCCTGCCCATGACAGGGTGATTGGAACTAGGTGATTTAAAGGTCCTTTCCAACCCTAGCTATTCTATGATTCCTCTAAAGCTCAGTTCTACCACTGATCGCCTATAGCAGATATGTTAAATCTATAATGAATTTGCAAGAAAGGGAAAACTGTTGAGACTGAGTAAAGCTAGATGTTTTTCTCCTACAGAACAAAGTGTCTCCATGGTCCAATATAACACATACATGGACAACGTGTTTACACACTGTTTGCCATTTCTATAAAGAGAAATAAAATATAAAATAAAACATTGGAACAACCTTAGGCACAACTACAGGCTGGGAGGGGAATGGATTGAGAGCAGGCCTGAGGAGACCTTCAGTGTGTTGGTTGATGAGAAGCTCAACATGAGCCAGCACTGTGTGCTCGCAGCCCAGAAAGCCAACTGTGTGCTGGGCTACATCAAAAGGACGGTGACCAGCAGACTGATGGAGGTGATTCTCCAAATCTAATCACTCTCGTGAGACCACACCCAGAGAACAGTGTTCAGCTCTGGGGCCCCCAGCATAATTACTACTTATTAGGGCAAGATATGACACTCTGAGGAAAAAAAAAAAAGTATAAATTTTCAGAAATAAAAAGTGACATGTTTTGGAGTGTTGCTCATTGTGACATTTCCACTTTTTCACAATATTTCTCTTCTTTTTTTTATGTCTGTCATTATAAACAAAAGTGGTCAGAAAAAGTGAACCTAAATAAATGTAAGTTACATATGTAATTTTACTATTACTGGAGAGAGAGAAAGAGGACTGATAACTATTTTTTGTATCATCTTTCAGAAAGATGTTTACTGAAAGAACAAAAGTTTAAAATTGTCAGAAACAATTTAATCAACATGAGAGAGAATAGGGCCTGTTACCCACCTGTCTGAAATCATGCAGTTGTCTAGAGAGTAGGGGGAAAAAAGGGAAAGAAGTCAGATGTATGGACAGAGGTCTGGAATTCATGAAGACCTCTTTAGTGACATGTCCTGGAAATAGGATTGCTGAAGTGGTACGGATTTTATTCAGAGTATCTGTCTCATTCAGAGTATCTGCCTTCCTCCCTTTAGATTACAATGAACTGTCATGGATAGGTTTCAGTATTAGTCTGGAAGGTCAGCTGGTACTAAAAGGCAATTGTAGGTGTGTTTCAGTGATCAGCAATTTCTGCAAGAAGGCTCTGACAATTCAGAGCTACTAGCATGCTTGAATTTTGTTGTCTCTATATTATAGGTCAGAAAGAAAAGCAATTTTCTGTTTCAAAGCATCCAAGACTTTTGGATTTGTGTGTTTTGCTAATGTTACCTATTTCTTTAGACTGTTTTTGCTTTCAGGGATTGAATTGAACAAGTATGGAACTTTATACATAAGAGAGCAAAAATACCTGCTAAGGCCTAACATGATAGCAAATACAGATCAGGCACCAAGGCTAGGATTTATAAAGTCTAGCTGTGGATGTTAACATCTCAACTAGTCACTGCAAGCTCCTTTTATAGTCAGCAGAAATAAATAGGTACTTTCAATATGAAATATCTCATTCTAAAATAGCAGTAGCTTAAGATATCATTGGCAAGTCAATGATTAAATGGAATTTGCTAATAAATGTGACAACCCAGCTGGGAAGCAGCTTGGCAGAAAAGGACCTAGGGGTCCTGGTGGACACCAAGTTAAATATGAGCCAGCAAAGTGCCGTTGTCACAAAGAAGGCTTAATGGGATCCTAGGATGATTAGATGAAGTATTGCCAGCAGATGAAGGAAGGTGATCTTTCCTCTCTCATGAGCACTGGTGAGGCCATACCTGGAGTCCTGTGGCCCGCAGTATAAGATAGACATGAACATATTAGAGAGAGTCCCACAAAGGGCCATGAAGATGTTGAAGGGACTGGTACATTTCTCCTATAAGGAAAGGCTGAGAGCTGTGACCATTCAGCCTGGCAAAGTCGGTGGCTCAGGGGGATCTTTTCAATCTGCATGCACAGCTAGGGAAGTGTGGGTGTAAGAAGACAGAGCTATTTTCACTGGTGCACACTGACAGGACAAGAGGCAATCTGTACAAACTGAAACACAGGAGGTTCTCTCTGAACATCACTGTTGCAGTGGGAGTGACTGAGCACTACACCAGGTTGCTCAGAGACACTGTAGGCTATCTTTGGAGATACTCAAAAGCTGCCTGAGCACAGTCCTCAGCAACAACACCATGTAACCCTGCTTGAGCAGAGACTTTGGACCATAAGACCTCAGAGGTCCCTTTTAGCCTCAGTCATCCTGAGATTCTGTGAAATAAGCTTTATAAGGTCCTGAAAATGTATTCTTTGAAGAATACAGTGAAGAATAATAGCAATAGTTTACAATTTTTTTTTGTTATGCTTTACAAAATAATTTATTGCTATGATAATGACTGATAACTCCTATAATTTAAATTTAAAAGACACATTTTAAAACATTAAATACGTAGAAGGAAATGGTCATAAGTAATACTTAATTACTTAAACATAAGCAGTTTGTACTGCCTTATTTAGATTTAGGTAACAGTCTAAAGCCAGAAAGTACACTGGTATTTCAACTCATGAAGTTCAAACTAGGTTAGTTATTTCAGAGGATTTCTGAAGCCTTCCCAAGTGTTACTAAATAGCAGACACTTGTAATAATTTGTGCTTGGCTGAAACTCTAAGTTTTAAAGCCCAGAAAGGCTCTCTGTCTTGAATGCTTGGAGGGTGACAGCCACTTATGGAGAAAGTTGTACTACTGTTTTTAAAGAGCATGCAGGTGTCAGGCTTGTAGGGTGAGTCTTCGGTATTACTGTTCAGTTACTACACTAGGAGCTACTCTCTTCTGTGTAGGACCTACTTCTTCCCTGTGGAAAGACTGTCTTCTGGTCTGCTTGATTATCTCCACCTAACAGGAGCAGAATAAAGTTTGAAACTAAATACGACTTTTCCTTGATATAAAGAAACACAAGAAAAAAAAAATTGTTTTTTCTCTAACACATATACTTTCTGTAAAAATTGATCCAGACTAATGCTATAGAGTAGCAGAATCCAATGCAATCAGACTTTGCTGGTAAATACACATAATCTTGGTTTAAAGCTTTTAGAATATATTTTATTTGGAGAAAAGTTGTTGGACCTTTGTAAAATTGTTTTAAACTCTGTTTTATTCTACATCATGAAATATTTCAAAGAATTTTATTATTAAATACTAAATATTATTAAATAATTAAATTAAAACTACTGATCACTACTGTTTTTATTCCCTTATTTAGTGTAAATGCCACACTAAGTCTTAAACTCCCGAACACTGGCAGAAATTATATGTGTTCACTGTAGATATTAAACATTGAGTGGGTTTTTTGCGTCATGTGATGGCTGGAGTAGGAGATTGGAATTCTTACAGGTATTAAGACAGATATGGGCAGGCATTGACACCAGTCATGAGTTTATCTCATGGAAAAGGTTTATTGCAGAATACCAAAAAGGAAACATGTGAAATAGGCTTTTTCATTAAAAACTAAGTTAAGCAGTAGTTTTTTGGTTGGTTTTTTGGTTTTTTTTTTTTTTTTTTTTATGAAAGGAGGTTTGAAAAAAGATCTTTGTCTTATGCTCTATGATAAAATCTGACTTATTTTCCGTAAAAGAGGTCTCTGTAGTAATCACCATTAACACTAATGTCATCTCATGGGTGGAAATGAACACTCTTTTCCAAGTGATAGAACTGAGCCTTGCTAAACTATGATTACAGGTTATTTGCTCTCTGGGTTTACTTTAATTTCAGATCATAAATCATACTACTTCTTTTTTTTTTTTTTCTGAACAACACTGAAGCTCTGATTTTTAGAGATATTGAGCATTCAGACCTCAAACTTTTTTCAATTAACAGCTTGGGTTTACAGTCATTCCAAAGAAGCATTAAATAAAGCTGTAGCGTGTAACAGAATATAATACAGACAAAGGAGCTATGTAGGAGGGTAGTGGTCAGTGGCTCAATGTCTGGATGGACACCAGTGACAAATGATGTCTTTCAGGGGTCTGTACTAGAACCGATAATGTCTAATATCTTCATCAATGACTTAGACAGTGAGACTGAGTGCACTGTCAGCAAGTCTGCAGATGACACAAGATGAGTGGTGCTGTTGGCATGCCTGGGGGACAGGAAGCTATCCAGAGAGACATGGACAGGCTCAAGAGGTGGGCTTGTGTGAACATCAGGAGATCCGATAAAGCCTAGTGCCGGGTCCTGCATCTGGGTTGGAACAACCCCCAGTATCAATACAGTCTGAGGGATGAAGGAATGGTGAGTACCCCTGAGGAGAAGTACTTGGTACTGGTGGATGAAGAATTGGACATGAGCCGGCAGTGTGTGCTTGCAGACCAGAAGGCCAATTGTATTCTGGGCTGCAGCCAAAGCAGCGTAGCCAGCTGGTCAAGGGAGGTGATTCTGCCCCTCCATTCTGCTCTGGTGAGACCCCACCTAGAGTGCTGTGTCCAGCTCTGGAGTCCTCAGCACAGGAAGGACGTGGACCTGTTGGAAAGGGTCCAGAGGAGAGCCACAGAAGTGGTCAGAGGGGTAAAGCACCCCTCCTATGAGGAAAGGCTGAGAGAGTTGGGGTTCTTCAGCCTGGAGAAGAGAAGGCTCAGGGGAAACCTGATTGTGGCCTTTCAGTTTTTATAAGAGGCCTACAAGAAAGATGGGGAAAGTCTTTTTATCAGGGCCTGTTGCAATATGATGAGGACTGGATGCGAGGAAGAAATTTTTTACAGTGAGAGTGGTAAAATACTGGCATGTGTTGCCAAGAGAGGTGGTGGATGCACCATCCCTGGAGACATTCAAGGCCAGGCTGGATGTGGTTCTGGGCAACCTGATCTAGTTGAAGATGTTCCTGCTTGTTGCAGGGGGCTTGGACTAGATGACCTTTGAGGATCCCTTCCAACCCAATCTATTCTATGATTCTGTCATTCTGTGAACCCTGCTCATTCTGCTCAAGGGCATCACCTTACACAGAAGTAAGAAGATGGATTTCTTGTCAAGAATATCAAAAGGAAAAGTATGTTTCATTTCTTATGACACTTGCAGTGAAACAGAAAGACCAAAAAAAAAAAAAAAAATCAGTTTGAGAATGGCCTGAAACAAAGACATCAGAAGAGACCGAGACTGACACGTTTATGCAAATCAGCAATTCTTGCATAAATAGCTTTCTTGTATCAACAAAGAATAAGAAGACCAAAAGTGTCTCAGTATTTTCTGAACTAATACAAACATAAATGAAATACATTTTCCAAATCAGATGGAAAAAAAGTGCTTTTTGCAGATATAATACAAGTGCATTTGAAAGTTATAGATATTATGAAATACGGTGTGGATTTTCTTCTTTTCCCAGTGAAGACATATAAAACTGAAAAGATGTTTTTCTATTCCTGACCTTATTTAGTTGAATTCATCGTAGAAGTAGGATTTTGCCAAAACAGCTTTAATTGTGTTATCAGTGAACATATCCTAGTTTGTACTAATACTGCAGCAACTTCTTACTCAAATCCTCACTGCATCTATAGCTGTGTCAACCCAGTGAAGACTATCTTTAAGAATATGGAGAATTGCATTGTGTACAACTGTTTAAATTCTATCCTAAATTTCTAATTTAGCATTACAATAGTTAAATCTGTAGTCTTTACAAAGGAAAATGTTCTTCCTGTTCACAGGAAAACTGGTGACAGTGACATGGAGAAGGCTGATAAACTCACCAATTTTTTTTGTCTCAGTTTTTCACTGGTATTCACTCTTAATTCTCCAAGGCCCTGAACCTCAAGAGAGGGGGTGGGGGTAGGAAGACTTATCCATTGTAATAGAAGATCAGGTTCAGAAACACCTGAGGAACCTGAACATAGACAAATTTATGGGACAAGATGCAGCCCGGGATATTGGGGGAACTGGTACATGGAGTTGCCAAGTTGCTCTCCAACATATTTGAAAAGTCATGGCAGTCAAGCTAAGTACCCAGTGACTGGAGAAAATGGAAACAACACCCCTTTAAAAAAAGGGTGGAAAAGAGGAGCCTGGGACCTCTTGTCCAGCCTACCTCATCTCTCTGCCCAGTGATATCATGGAACAGATCCTCCTGGAAGTTATGTTGAAGCACATGGAAGATGGGGACGTGGTCAGAGATGGCCAGCATGGCTTCACAAAAGGCAAATTGTGCCTAACTAATCTTGTGGCTATCTACAAAGAAGTGACTGTATCAGTGGACAAGGGAAGAGCAACTGGTGTCATCTACCTGGACTTCTGTAAGACCCTTGATATTGTCCCCAAAATTCCCACCTCTAAATTGGAGAAATATGGATTTTACGGATGGAGTGTAACATAGATAAGTAATTGGCTGGATGGCAACATCCAGGCAGTACAATCAGCAGGTCAAACTCTAAATGGAAGCCAATGATGAGTGGTGTACTCAAGGGTTCACACTGGGACTAATACTATTTGATATCTTCATTAACGACATATTGGGCTTGAGAGTACCTTCAACAAGTCTGTGGATCACACCAGTTTGAGGGAAGGGATGCCATCCAGAAGGACCTTGACAGACTTGAGAATTGGGCCCATAAGTACCTCATGAAGTTTAACCAGACCAAATGCAAGGTCTTGCACCTGGTTGAGGCAATCCTTACTATTAGTACAAACTGGGTGATTAATTGCTTGAGAGGAGCCCTGCAGAGAAGGATTTGTGGATAATGGTAGATAGAAAATTGGACATGAGCCAACAATGTGTGCTTGCAGTCCAGAAAGCCAATTGTATCTGGGACTGCAGCAAAAGAAGTATGGCTAAAAGAAGGTAGGGAGGCAATCCTACGCCTGTGCTTTTGTGAGAATCCACCTGGAGTACTCTGTCCAGTTTTGGAGTCCCCAGTACAAGAAAGACATGGACCTGTTGGAGAGCCACAAAAATTATTGGAGGGATGGCATACCTCTCCTGTGAAGACTGGCAGAGACAGTTGAGGAGTTAAGGAAGAAAGGCTGAGAGAGTTCAGCCAGAAAAAGAGAAAGCTCTAGGAAGACCTTATTGCAGCCTTTCACTACATAAATGGGGGCTTATAAGAATAATATAGAGAGAAACTTTTTAGCAGGACCTGTAGTAACAGGACAAGGAGCAATGTTTTTAAACTGAAAGACAGTAGGTTTACATTGGATATAAGGAAGAAATTTTTTACAATGCGGGTATTGAAACCCTGGAACAGATTCCCCAGAGAAGTAGATGCCCCATCACTGGAAATGTTCAAAGTCAGATTGAATGGTGCCTTGAGCAATCTGATCTAGTGAAAGTGCCTGTGCATGGCAGAGGGGTTGGAACTAGATCATCTTTGAAGGTCCCTTCCAACCCAAACTACTCTATGATTCTTAAGATTTTTGATATTTGTGAGACTTCAGTGCAAACAGTTCTGTATTTCATGTAGGGATATAATGTATTCCTATGTAAGCATTAATAGTTGCATTTCAAGTTTTTTACTATTTGTCTTATGAATTTTTATTTTAATGTTATCTATTTCAAATGCACTGTAATTGCATGGTCTATCTTATGTAGTTACAGTACATATTTTCTCTACGGACAAGCACCCTGCTGAGTGAACTGAGGGATCACTAAATTGCTTGTGTATTTGGTTTGGTGCAGTTACTATGTAAGTTGTTTACTGATCATGAATTAACATTAACTTAGTATTGAGTTATATGTATTTAGGTTTTGGGTTTTTTTTCCCCCCACTATCTATACTTGTCTATCCCTTCAAATCAATTACATGCACTTGCACAGTGTCTTTGGCCCAAAATTCTTCTGTTGTCCTATTTCTGTTGAAAAAAACCAAGATGAATTATTTATATCTCATATGTAGCATTCAACACAGCTAATTTCATTTAAACAAAGCTTTAAATGCAGTAAACCATAATGAGAATCCTTATCACGTGATTCCGATGTGGTCTGAAGAGAATAACCTTTCCTATGAAAATAAAAACTATTAATAATGAAACACATACTATATGGACATGTAGAACAAGAAAGGAGGCCTGCCATTTCAGTACCTTATAGATGACAGACTTATCATTGGATTGTTACATGTAAAAAAAAATCCTTCTTCCAAGCTGAACCTCTTTTTTTGTTTGTTTGTTTGTTTATTATTTTACTCTTCTAAATCCCATGTAGCTCCTGGGAGATCTTGAAAACCATGACGTGAGCATATAATTCTAATTATGTAATCACTTGGCATTTTTTCAGAGTAAAAAAGTCAGCTGCTTTCACAGACTGACACATACCTTTGCGCTATTTGTTCCAGCACTCTCATGGCTTTCTGTAAGACTAAATTAGTTTAGATCCTGTTTCATAATCATTCAGCTATATTATGCTCACTACAGACAAGTCAGCCACTGATTATCACATCCACCACATGTTCTTTCTTCTTAATGTACAGTAGGTATAACTGTATGTCATCCCAGATCACGATGTGACCCCCAACATCTTCCAGAAATCTTCACTGCTTGAAGCTCACTGCACTGCCCTATTAGCAGATATCAGGCAGTTTACAGTTGCCCATGACAAATAGGATTTGTCACACAGAAACTTCCTCCTATGGGTTAAAGAAGCTTTATCTACTACTTCACCCTGGTTGGGTGGAAACAGACACACCATGGTGTCATCCTTACTGATATAATCGTTTGACCTGGCCCTATGAGCTCTTACCCTATCTCTTGCCTATCTCAGAGAGCAGCCCCATCTATCCAAGCTGCTCCTTCATGGTAAGAGCAGCATTTCTCCCTATTCCATCTCTCTTGAAGGTCTTGCACCTGTCCATCAGTCAATGCATTTGTTATATCTGCCCTATCAAATGCCCCTCAGTTTTCAAACAACATCTCAATTGCCTTGCTGTAGATCTAGTCGCTTCTGCTTGCTTTCAGGCTGCACTACATATGTGGACCAGTACTTGAGGTTGATCCCCTTTTACCCTGTTGAGAGAGATTGAACTGAAATCAGACTCCACCATCCACTGTCTCAAAGATTGGTATGAGAAGCTGAGGTTCACTATCTTGAAGATGGGTATGAGAAGCTGAGATGGGACTTCACCGTCCATGATCTCAAGAATTGGTGTAAGGATTGCAACAGACGTGCAGTTGAAGAGCTGGCTGCAAGACCAGCAAAACTGGATGCATGTGGTGATCCACCAGAAATGTGTAGTACATGACATTAAGAACAGAGGTACTCCCTCCAATACGTAATAAAAAGGGAAAAAGGTAATTGCTGTTGTGGCCACTCACCTCCAATGACGACTACAGACCCTGGGGTCACCCACCACTGAAGACGACAACTACAGACCCTTGGGATGCTGCTGGATCCACAGTGGTGACTCTTTCTCCTCTGCATTCCAAATGCTTGCTTAATTTCTATCTTTTTTTTTTCAACCTGTCCTATAGCTATCTTTTCTATAATAATAATCTTCTAATCTTTGTATAAGAAACTAACTGACTGATTGCAGTACTTGACATTGTTTGAGTCTTAATTTCATTCTGGGGATCATGAACAAAATATGTCTGACACTGGGTTTTATCCTGTCGGACCTTGACACTTGTTTCATCATTCCTTAGCTTTCCTGTTACCTCAGCTCTGCACCTTTTGCTTTCCACCCTTTCTACTGTTTATGTCTTTAGTCTCACTCCTCCACTTTCCTAGTTTAAAGCTCTCCTGATCAGGTTGGCCTGCCTTTGAAAAATTTGCTTTTGCCTCACTTTGCCAGAGTTATCACATCCCTCCCCAGCAGTTCTTGATCCTCAAAGGTTCTGTGATCATAAAAGCCAAAACCTTGTGATGACGCCAGTTGATGACAACCATGTACTGACCATAATGATCTTTTCCCTTCATCTGCTATCAGGGCACTGAACCTAGTAGTAGATGAGTAACAGAAAGCTTAGCCTGGAGATGCATCAGATCTAGCTGAGCCCAAACCATGCAACAGCACAAAGAGGAATGTATGTGATGATACTGGGAGTCTTCTTCCAGTTGGGGAAAAAGTCCCCCGTATACTGACTTGAGTTGCTGTCTAGCAAGCTTTGCTGTTTTCTGTGGGCTTGGATCTGCAATTTTGCTGATTCTGTTGATGATTTACCATGCTGGTTTTATTGTTCTGGAAAAGCAACATTCATTTTTAATATGTTGTTTCTTTACAAAGAAGATAATCTCACTATCAGTCATAACACACTCATAAATTAGAATAAGTGCTACCAATGCAGAGTATGCATTTTTGGCTTTTATTCCAGCATTGACTAAAGATGTAGCTATTCCTGACAACTTTCACTGGTCTACAAGAAAATTTCTAACCCCACCCCAAACATGAACTGAAATGAAAAGAAATTTTAATTAGCATGAGGTTATTACTTTGGATGAAAAGGATGTGAAAAGAAAGAAGGAAAAGAAAGAAAAGAAAGAGAAAAAAGAAGTAAAGAAAACGAGAGAAGAGAATGAGAAAGAAGTGGAGAGGAGAGGAGAGGAGAGGAGAGGAGAGGAGAGGAGAGGAAGAGAGAAAAGAGAG
Organism: Nestor notabilis; assembly: GCF_000696875.1. Lineage (NCBI taxonomy): Eukaryota > Metazoa > Chordata > Aves > Psittaciformes > Psittacidae > Nestor > Nestor notabilis. The sequence goes on from NW_009944863.1 coordinate 58,453, forward strand.
AAAAAAGAGAAGAGAGAGAAAGAAAGTTCTTCCTGTGAACTGGTGAGAAAAAGTGAAAGGAGACAGATAACTTTGGTAAAAGAAGCTTATCAAGTGACTGATCAAGTGACACAAAGTAATACAGAATAATTCTGTGAAAATATATCACGAGTTGATATGTGAATAAAGGGCATACTGTGCTTCATACCGTATGGAGGTCATCAGCTAATGATATTTAAAGTTCTATCTTTGTATAATGGTTTGCACAATAAAGATATTCTGCAGTGGAAAATAGGAGTAATTATGTAGAAAGTTAAAAGGAAAGACAAATATCCTTATTACTTGGTCTACCATGGCATCACAAAGCTTAAAATTTTATGACTGTTGCTTAGAGTAAAATATATTTTTACAAAGAATGATTTTTACATAATGACAATAGTTTATCTTATTTTCTTACCAAATGTAGACCTGGACATAAGCATAATATATTTAAATTATTTCTATTTTTAATAGAAATCTTGGGGGGAAAAAAATCAGAAGGTTGTTAGTAAGTGGAAACTAGAACAGAAAAAGTCTAACCTGAAGGTATTTGGATTTTTTTTAAGTTCAATATTGACAAGTAAATTAAAAAGTAAGCAAAATCTTGGATTACATTTGTACCTTCATGTCCTTAAGTATAAGGGCATGGGTGAAACTGCTGAAGGCAGGCAGGCAGGCAGGCAGGCAGGCAGGAAGGATGGAAGGCAGGCAGGCAGACAGGAAGGAAGCAAGGAAGGAAGGAAGGAAGGAAGGAAGGAAGG
>NW_009944863.1:59431-59661 GCF_000696875.1 Nestor notabilis
GGAGGAAGGAAGGGAGGGAGGGGAGGAGGAAAGGAAGGAAGGAAGGAAGGAAGGAAGGAAGGAAGGAAAGAAGGAAGGAAAGCAGGTAGGCAGGCAAGGAAGGCAGGCAGGAAGCCAGACAGGAAGGGAAGAAGGAAGAAAGGAAGGGAAGAAGGAAGAAAGGAAGGGAAGAAGGAAGATGCAACACTACAGGCTTGGGGAAGAGTGGGTGGGGGACAGGATGTAGGGGG
>NW_009944863.1:59854-79999 GCF_000696875.1 Nestor notabilis
AAGGGCAACGAAGCTGGTGAAGGGTCTGGAGCACAAGTGTGATGAGGAACGGCTGAGGGACCTGGGGTTGTTTAGTTTGGAGAAGAGAAGGCTCAGGAGGGTATGTTATTGCTCTCTACAACTACCTGAAAGGTGGTTGTAGTGAGGTGGGGGTCGGTCCCTTCTCCCAAGTGATAGAGCAAGAGGTAATGGACCGAAGCTGAGCCAGGGGAGGTTTAGGTTGGATATTAGGAAAAAATTCTTTATGGAGAGAATAGTCAGGCATTGAACAGGCTACCCAGGGAAATGGAATCACCATCCCTCGAAGTGTCCAAAAACGTGTGGTTGAGGCCTTTAGTGACATGGTTTAGTGGTGGTCTTGGCAGTGCTGGGGTAATGGTTGGACTTGATGACCTTAATAGTCTTTCCCAACCTAGATGATTCTATGATTCTACGATTTCATGATTCTAAGGAAGGGACTAAGCTCATTTTTATAGCTCCGTTCCACTTTTTAACTCTTTACTGCAATTAATATTTTTTCCTAAGACCATATGCTACAAATACTGCTTCAGTATCTCTATCAGTGCCTAATATTTGGGCTCTTTGTATGTTGTTTTTCTTGTTTATTAGCATGGATATTGATGGATATTGCTTTTTCTTTTTTTCTTTCTTTTTTTTTTTTTAAATTTTGTAACAATGCTCGTTTTCTCTTTTAAGTGAGGATGCATTGTATGCAAAGAAATTTACAAGGGAGTCTAAGCTTCTTAGGGATTTGAAGGTTTACAAGAGATTTGCAGTTTGAATTGGTACTTTGTTTCCTGGCATCTATAGATTGAAAGAAAGTAAAAGTAATATTCTCCAAATATGATAGTTAAACATTCTCACTTGCTAGCTTCTTTTCATTTTACAAAGAGAATACCAAAGACTGGGCACTTCTGCTCAGCTCTGAACAGAAGTGATTTTGCTTGGAAATGAAAAGAAGTCAGGTACTTCTGTCCAAGTCACATTCTGGGATGAAATTAAAGAGTGGAAAAATCCATGCAATAATAAACTGTGTACCTGACTCCCTCCAAACTGCAGTATACTTTCAAGCATTTACAGACCTGTAGGACCCAGTTCTACAAGCTGTACTGAAAGTAACTTCTGTATAGTTTAGTCATTTATCATTTAATAATGAGTGCTTAGTGCTAGAAAGGAACAGTGAGGACGTTGCCTGCCTTGTCCCATCATGGAGCTTTCATCTGCAGCAGACATCTGAAGCAGATTTCCACATGTGACAAGGTCGCCAGATTTTGCAGTTCATGCTGCACCAACATGACTATAACTTGCAGTGTCAAGAGAGTGACCATCTCTATGGGATACTCCACCAAGTAACAGCAAAACATAACATTCAGAGAATGGTTACTGTACTTTGCCCAGCAAAGCAATGTAGTTGCTGTATCAATGTACTAGTGAGGATGAGAACCAGAAGATCTGTCTTTCTGTCAAACATTTCAGCAGTCACTTCACCAATGTCAAACTTAGTATTGTTTTTAAATAGTTACCCTTTATTCTTTTACAGCTTTTAAAGACTACTTAGTCCAGTATCTTTGAAACCCTGCAATGAGAAAGGGTGTCAGGAAGTTAGGTTGTCCTTGGACACAGCAGCAGTGACTGCTATGACATCTAGAGACCTTTTGAACAGCAGCAGACATTAACGAAACAAATGTCAACAAGTACTAGCCAGGTTTGTTGGCTCTTCTTCTCTCTGTATGTACCTCTGAAGAGCTTCCTCTTTGTTACATGTATCTTGCATGTGCTAAATCATGCTATATCATGTGCATGTGGTATTTAAGGGAGACCTCTTTGCTCCCATTATTAGCTGACCAAACATGGAAGTAAAAGCAAAATAAACATTCCCCTCCTCCTCCCCCGACCTCTCACTGAAAGGGGAGAATGACATCAAGACTCTGAAGGTCTCTTAAAACCTGGGGTCCGATCACATTTTCTGTCTCTTCTTTGCCCTCTTTTATACAGGCAATGCTTATGTGAGGGGGTGGCAGCTGGTCCCCATCAGCTGCTGATACAGTGTCCTGATGACATCATCTTTCAGGTCACACAGAAAGAGGCTCACCTTTGCTGGAGTAGCTGTCACTGGTTGGGTTCTTCTACTGTTCCATTCCTGAGCAGAGTAATCAGATTGTCTGACTTGACAAAAAGGGCTTTAAACCAGGGATGATGAAGAATGGAGTGAGTTACCAGCAGTCATGTAAGGAAGTTATAGACAAGGTTGGCAAGCAAAGGGCTTTGGGTGATGTGGAAAAAAAAAGGAAAAACATAATCACCAAAAACCGGGCTTAAGGAGAGTACCTCAAACATCTGCATGCAAGCAAGGAAGTGCCTACATGGCATTGTAACAAGGGGAAAAACACAGAGCCTTTCTGGAAATCAGTGTGTTGGAGTGCCTCTCTGAAGTGCCTGTACATATCTGCAGCATGGAGAATAAACACAAGGAATTAGAGATCCATGTGGAGCTGCAGGGCTATGATCTTGTTACGATCACAGAGGCATGGTGGGATGGCTCCCATGACTGGAGTGCTATAGCAGATTGATACAGGCTTTTTAGGAAGAACTGGCTGGGAAGACAAGGAAGGGAAGTTGCCTTTTATGTGAGAGAGCAGCTTGAGCACCTGGAACTCTGCCTAGGGTTGGATGATGAGTCAATGAGAGTTTTTGGGTAAGGATAAAAGAGCAAACCAATGTAGGTGACACTACAGTGAATCTCTGTTATACGCTAGCTAATCAGGAAGAAAAGTAGATGATACTTTCTTCAGACAGCTGGAAGCAGCCTCACATTCACAGTTGCTGGTCATCATGGGGGACTTGAAACACCTCAGTATCTGCTGGATGGACACCAAAGCAGAGCATAAGCAATCCAATAAGTTCCTGTAGATCACTGATGACAACTTCCTGACCCAAGTAGTAGAGAACATGAGGATGAAGATTTTTCTGCTGGACCACAGCCACAAAAAAGGAGGAGCTTGTTAACCTTTTCACAAACACAAAAACTCTTCTTCTATCTACATGTCATAGCATTTTTTTATTTCTAACCTCTGCCTTCTGCTAAATAATTAACTACTTGCCCTTTAGATATTACTGTACCTTATCTGTGAAATGTGCAGAATTTTGGGGACAAAACAGCATCTGACATGTGTGCCACAAATAGTGATAATTTCTCTTCTATCTAGAATTACAGTACAAAATTAAAGAGAAAGATAGCTAAAACAAGTTTGCACGTTGTCTAAATTTTTCTAGGTCTGTATCACTTTGCCACAATTTTAGACTGCCCTTTTGTTTATACTTATATGGAAATGAAACATATTTTTGAGTCATTATTTGAACAAATTCTGCAAATTTGAACAAATATTGAGCAATATTTCATTAGAATGTTGACAATGGAATGCACACTTGTGATAATTTTGCCTCATGTTTAATGTTGAATTCTTGAACTTGAATTCTTCCACCAGGCTCTATGGGGTACTACACATATAGAGTTCATTCTCATCCTAAGTCCTTTTAGGAGAACAAGTTTATACACTGAGCCATACTCTGATCAAGATCTGCAAGATAAAAAAGATATTTCAGGAGTAGTAAAAAATCCTAACATGAAAAAATCCTGAAGAAGGCAGGCTGGCTCAGCTGGGAGAAGGAAGCACCTGACAGCATGTCCAGCACTCATGGGAGGAGATGGATGGGCTTTTCACAGTGGTGTGTACAAGGGCAAAGAGGTAGCAGCAGAAGCAGAAACATGTAAGGGTCAGGCTGGAGTTAAGGGGAATTCCATCTCCATGCTTCAAGATTTTCAAGCCTTGAAGTGATAAATCCCTGAGCAAACTGGTCTTCTCTTTGATTTTGCCTTGAGGCTGGATTAGACACCTCTGAGGTCCCTTCCTACATGATTTATACTTTGATCTCATCATTAGGAATGTGGTGCTTGGAATACTAAAGGAAGTGCTGAGGTAGTGTGTGGAGTTGGAAAGGAAATGGTGGATAGAAAAGCAAAAGTGGCTGCCTGGGACCTTAGATCTCAAAGAGCCTGTGGCAAAAAGGGTCTTAAAGAGGAAGAAGAAATAAACAGGATTACTGAAGTAGAAAAATAAGCAGTGTAGTGAAAGCAGAGTATGGACTGCCTCCAAACAGCATAATTTTAAGCTGATAATATGCAGTAATAAAGGCTCAGCACTGTATTTATGGATTTATAAGCAATGTCAGTCTGGAGTCTGAAAACAGTGTAATAAAGATGTTGGCAATAACAATTATATTGTCGTAGTATGAGCCTCTCTTTGCTTCCTTTAATTGCTTGGCCATCATGTAGTGAAGCAGGATGAGTAATGTTTCCAGTTCTTGATCCCCAGAGAACAGGACTGCATAACTCTGTGAAGAAGATGCCTGCAATCAGGTCTGTTTTGTGGGACTAATAGAAATACTTGGTTTCATTGAGTTTAAGCCATAGTGTACACAAATTTATTTGGTTGTGTACATTTACACAGACTCAGATAACTGGAAAGAAATTAGATTCTGCTGATTAAGGATTTTACTAGTTTTGTCCAGGATAGAGTTAAATTTCTTCATAGTAGACTGTATTAGGCTGTGTTTTGGATTTGTGATGAAAGCAGTGTTGATAGCACAGGGATGATGTGGTTATGTCTCAGCAGTGCTTACACAGCACCAAGAACTTTTCTGTGTCTCACATCACCCCGCTAGTGAGCAGGCTGGAGGTGTGCAAGAGGCTGGGAGGGGACACAGCTGGGACAGCTGACCCCAGCTGAGGGGAGGATATTTCATACCATGGGTGGAGATTGATTAAGGCTCCCATTGTTCATAGACTGGCTGGGTAGTGGTAAGCAATTTTCTTTAGCATCACTTTTTTTTTTTCTTGGTTTTGTTTTCTCTCTCTTTCTTTTTTCCCTAGTCATTTAACTGTCTTCATATCAACACATGAGATCTTGCATGTTCAGCCTTACAATTCTCTCCCCTCATCCCACTGGATGGGAATGAGCTAGTGGCTGTGTGGTGTTCAGCTGCTTACCATGGTTAGGACAAGGATCTAAGTGCTATATAGGATTTCGTTAGTGCTGGTGGGATGATTAAGGTTAGAGGATGATTAAGGTAAGAGATTTGAGCTAAGAGTTAGGTCAAGGTATTCGTGACCATTTGCATCTAAATGTCCTTTGATTTCTAGCAATTTCAAATATACTGCAGAAGAAGAAGAATAGAGCAGGAACAGGATCTGCCAAGAAAATGAATATTTGAAAGTAGGTGGACTGTCCTTCCAGTGCATGGCCTTCATGGAATGGAGACTCTTTTTTTTGTCCTGTGAACAGTATGATTTACCTATAATCCAGGTTCTAAGCCTTACTTCTTGGTTGTTTGTATCTCTTATTGCCTCAGAGCCCTAGTTGGAAGGTATGCCTTGTCATGAACTGTGATCAGCTGAGGATCACTTGCTTTGTTGAGGTGATAAAGCATGCTTTAAAAGTTGTAGCAAATAGTTGGGCCTCTGGATGGGGCCTTATGAGTCTCTGCATATGTGATTTTATCATACAGAGTTTGAGGGTGACAAACTTGCAACTAGGGTTTATTCTAGTCCATGTTGTACAATGGGTTTTGTATGAGGCATCACAGGTTTTTGTTAGGTGTTTGCATTCCATTGTGGCAGATCAATGTGAGTGCTTTGATAGAGGGTCTCCTAGGTGTTGCGAATGCTTTGTGCTGCTGTTACAGTCAGGATGAGGGTCATGGTGTTCAATGCAATTCAGCTGTGTGTTCTTCAGAGCCAGGGTAGTCTTCAGTTTTGCAAGTGTGACAGCCCTACAAACTGAACCCTACAAGTCTCACAAGTTTTTAGTAGTTTAGTTCCCTGACATATGTTAAGAAGGAAGAGGTCTCTGACTGTGTAATGTCCCTTCCATCATGTCTGTTTGGATGGTGAGTTAACTGTGCAATCAGGTTTTCTGACACTAGGATGCCCACTTGCACCTTGGGTGTTGTAGGCACTCTCTAATGATGTGTAAGGTCTCAGGCTGTGTAGCTTCAGGCCCATCTGGTGTATCTGGAATGTGACCTTTAACTTAAATGCCTGGAATCAGGCTCGCTTCTGAATCCCATAAATTTAATCGATCATGTTGTACTGTCTTTTAAATTGAAGTGAGATTTTATGTTTTTCCTCCATCTACAGTATTTTCTGCTGTTCTATGCAGCACTATGAAAATGCCTCATTTCTTAAGGGTCTTGGCCTTTCTGTCAGTTTTCTGGACTTTGTTAAGCATTGGGCTGGGGCTAATAAGTGTCTGGGATCCCTTTACTCTTCTCTTCCTTGCTGCCTCTAATCCTGCAGCTGAAGTTTTGCCTCCCACATTCCTTTCTCATTGCAAATAGATCATGTGCAATCGCAGACAGTAACTGCTGAAAACAGTTGTTTGAGCAGATTACTTATGAAGTGGTTGAAGGATTGTTGCCTAGATCATTCCCTCTGAGAGGCATAATATTCCATTTTCAGATGCCCTGTATTATTTCATTGCAGATGATACAGTATTGATCTTTATTCTATTCTGAACAATATTTTGAGGAGAAGCGTGGAAGCAGGAAATCATCATAGAATCACAGAATATTTTGGGTTGGACGGGACCTTGAAGATCATCTAGTCCCAGCCCCTCTGCCATAGGTAGAGACACCTTCCACTAGACCAGGTTGCTCAAAGCCCCATCCAGCCTGGCCTTGGACACTTCGAGAGAAGGGGCAGCCCCAACTTCTCTGGGCAACATGTTCCAGTGTCTCACGACCCTCACAGTAAAGAACTTCTTTGTAATATTTAAGATAGATCTACCCTCTTCTAGTTTAAAACCATTCCTTCTTATCCTATCACTACATACCCTTGTAAAATGTCCCTCTCCAGCTTTCTTGTCAGCCCCCTTTAGGTATTGAAAGGTTTCTATAAGGTGTCTCCTGAGCCTTCTCTTCTCCAGGCTGAAGAAGCCTAATTCTCTCAGCCTGTCTTCATAGGAGAGGTGCTCCAGCCCTCCCCTGCACTTGTTCCAACAGTTCCGTGTTCTTCTTATGCTGGGGCCCCACTGCTGAAGGCAGTGCTCCAGGTGGGGTCTCAAGAGAGCAGAGTAGGGGGGCAGGATCACCTCCGTTGACCTGCTGGTCACTCTTCTTTTGATGCAGCCCAGGATATGGTTGGTTTCTGGGCTGCGAGTGCACACGGAGACTGGCTCATGTTGTGCTTCTCATCAACCAAAGTATACAGAAAATGCACACAGAAGTGTCTTTTTAGGGCTTATTCTGGGGTTATTTTGGAGAGGGATTTTAGCTGAGAAATTCAGTAGTTTTTCATAAATAGGTTGCCTGTATATTTTTCTTTTATTTGGGTAATTTTTTGTCTTACTTTTTAACAGTCCACCAAGCAAAAATTGTGAATTTAGGCCACACTGAAACTACAGGCAATAAATCCCCTAATTCAAGGAAGAAAAACGTATAAATGGAAGGAACTTTGGTAGATGCTGGTTGCAGAGTAGAAAGTAGAGTCGTAGAGTTCAAAAGTTGTTGTCTAATAGATGAATATTACATTGTATGAGTACAATGATGCAACTTGTAAATCTTCCAATATTTTAATATTTTGAGTAAGGTTTTGCATACCTTTTTTTTTTTTTTAATTTCTTACTCTATTAGCTGTTACTGGTTGCTTTAGAAATCGTGTACTGTTGAAAACAATGCTTTTTCTCTTTTGAATTATAATACATACTTTTTAATTGGGAAAATGTGATTAGAATGTGTCATGTCTCAAATAATAACTGTAAGTGAAATGTATGTAATTTCTTTAAGTGAAGGTGTATGCTTGTGTAACACTCAAGAAAACTCCATTTGACTAGTAAAAGGAAAACAGACATTAAAAGCTGGCTTCAGAGTTTTCTTTATTACGATTTTTAAAACAAATTTGAAATTATGTGAAGCTTTCTTAAGTTTCATGCTCTGATTCACCTTAAACTACCATAGCAGATTTATACAAAGTGTGAAGTTCGCATTTTACACCCTTTACCTTAAGTTGCTGATATTCCTGCACAATTTTTTAATATCTTGATAATGTTCAAGTATAATATGCATAGAAAACAGCTGTTGTTCTACAGTGGCATAATCAGAACATGCGTTATATCCATATGCTGATAATTTTACCTGGTTCTAAAAATTATGATTGTGGAATTACCCTATTTTAATAAAAGTGTGTTCAACACAAACTAGGCTGACATACATACTGAATCTTGAAATGCTTCCTATATGAATTACAGGATTAAAGTAATTGCTATTTTTGCTTCTGTGGCACTCCTTTATTAATTCTGGTTACTTAATTTGTCTTTAAGAAACAGACAGATTTTTCTTGGGTTTTTTTGCCTTTCAAAGACATTCATTTTCAACCTTTATTGTGTTCTGAGGGAAGCAAGCCATGGTCATTGATATCATACGAATGTTTGTGAAGTTTAGGTTCCTAAGGAGAGTTTTATATGTTAACATGTATTCTGCCTATTGCAATTCACATTCATATTAAGTCGTTTTCATTCAATTTCTCTATCCATCTGCTCTGTTATAGTTGGTCCTTTAGATTGTAGGAACATCAATTAAATTTCATGTGTGTACTTAAAATATATATTTCCTATATAAACTGGTGAGGTATTTATCTAAAAGAACACTGTCAGCAAAGACTTTAGAAGTGCTCTTGCATTCCAGATTCATGCTGATTCTCCAGGACAAATAGAAACTACATAATTTTCAGTGGACCACGCAAGACCACAAGGACATTATTAATGATTTTGTGTATTGTTTTATGCATCTTACAGTTGTGAAAGAACACAGTGATACATCGTACATGATATCATAGTTATGCTATGCCCAACTAAATTTACCTCACAACTTCAACTTGCTTTCTATAACAAATGAATGGTGAAAGACATTTGCTTTTGAGGACAGTGATTTGACTATGAAAGAGATATGACATTGCAGTGAATAAATGACTTGCAGAAATTGCAAAACCCTTAAAAAGTTGCAGCTTTATGTTGACACTGTGCTGGTTTTGGCTGGGATAGAGTTGTATTTCTTCATAGTAGCTGATGGGAGGGGGTTGTTTTGGATTTGTGCTGAAGATAGCATTAATAACACACTGAAGTTTTAGTTACTGCTGAACAGCGCTTACACAGCATCAAGGCCTTTTCTGCTTTTCAGACTGCCCAACCAATGAGTAGTCTGAAAGTGCACAAAATGCTGGAAAGGGACACAGCCAGGACAGCTGACCCCCACTGACCAAAGTGATACTCCACACTGTGTGACATCATGCTCTGCAAAAGGGAGGTTGGCCAGGAGGATCCTGCTTGAGGACTGGCTGGGTATCAGTCAGTTGGTGGTGAGTAATTGTTTTCTTTTTCCTCACTTGGATTTTATTTTCCACTCTGTTTTTTGTTAGTTTGATTTGTTTTTCTTTTTTTTTCTTTTCCTTAAAACTTTTGAAGATCATTGTTATTATTTTGTTTTAATTATTAAACAATTGTTATCTCAACCTATGAGTTTGTTTCTTACTTTTACACTTCCAATTCTTCCCCCACCCAGCCAGGGGAAGGGAAAGCAAGTGAGTGGCTTAGTTAACTGGGGTTAAACCACAGTCTTTTTTATCACTCAGCATGGGGCATGAAGGGTCTGAAATAATAAAAGGTTTGACCAGAGTGAATTAGGAGGGATTTATATCTGTCAGCAGTTGCTGGTCATGATGTTGATTCATCTGTGCTTGATATTAGTTTATCTGATCTATGTCATGCTCTTTTTTTTCTTTTTTCTTCCTTTCCTGTATGTGCTAAAGATAGGTGTTGGCTTTTGCAGTCTGCTCTGCTCTGTAGAGATGAGCGATGTTTTGCCTGGGAGATTTATTATTAAAACACCGGCCTTGAGCTTAGTCTGGTATTTGGGCTCTGTACTGAAGCCATTACTGTACTTTGAGTACCATCTCATGGAGGCAATTAACAATTATACTTCTTCCTCTGAGGAACTCTTTTTTTGTGGAGGAAATACAGAATGGCATTTTCAGTACTTTCCCTGATGTTTTCTCCCTCATTAAAATAACTTTGCAGTATTTTAAACATCCTTTGGTAGTCAGAATACTTCTATTGGTATTTCTTAGGAATATTATTCCTGCTTTTCCAAGGTTACTAATTTATTTAGAAATATGAACCTGGCCCCGTGACAGTGTGGTTATGGGTGGCAAGAGAGAGAATATGGGCAGGTATCTAGAAAGGTTCTCCACTCCAATGGTCTGGAACTTCACAGGATCCTGGCAAATTGATAACATGTTGGGAAAAGAACATACCCTGGGGATTCCAAAGGGTCACAACTTACTACATTGTGCTGGGGCCTGGCCAGCACCTACCGCACACTGCTTTTCTTAAGACAGAGGAGGATGGAGAATCAGAAGCAGCAATTTATTCTGCAGCAGAGCAGTCACAAGAATGGGAGGAATAAGAGACTGAAATGATAAATGAGACAGAAACCACCAGATCCCTATTCCTCAGTGAGCTAGCAGTGAGACATACTTTAGCTGTCAAACAGGCAAGATATTCTCAGCTAGTTACTCTAGTGCTGGGATATTGTGGCCAATAATCAGGAATTATATGCTATGGAAGCTGGGAAGCTGGGATCCCCTGCAAGGAATACGGACATTGCCAAAAGTATTGGAAAAAAGGGCAGGAGTCCTCAGTCTTTGGTGGAAACAACTGTCAAGCATGAAGGACAATATCCGATATCCCTTCAAGGAAGATCTTGCAAATTTCCAAAGCAATTGGACCACCATTGAAGGAGTTACCCAGTATCTAAGATAATTAACCATAATGGATATGATCTATAACAATCTGGGTGACAACCAGATATCCAAAATCCTGGATGAAATCCTGTGCATGCTGTCCATGTGGTGAAAGTTTATACAAAGTTCAGCTATGCCATACACCTACAGAGGAGGAAGTGTTTGAGAATGGGAGAAGAATGTTCCAGATTCTTTTGAAAGCTGTTTTTGCTAGAGAGTGAAAGTCAAAGGACCTTCACAGGAAATCTAGTTTTTAGGAATAAAATGGCAAGATGGGTGTCATCATATCCCAATGGATGTGATCAATAAGATAACAGTAATGTCTCTCTCCACCAGCTATGAAAAAACCAACACAAGATGTCTCAGGTGTTGTGGGGTTTAGGAGGATGCATATTCCAGGTTATAATCTGATCGTAAGCTCTCTCTATCAAGTGACCCAGAAAAAAGCCCCATCTTTGAATGGGTCCCTGAGCTGGAAAAAGCCTTTGAACAAATTAAAAGGGAGACAGTTTGTGCAGTAGCCCTTGGGCCAGGCCAAACAGGAAAAGATACGAAAACACACTTTACACTTCAGCCAGTGTAAACAGCCCCACCTGGAACCTTTCCAGAATGTGCCTGGGGAGACTTGAAGTCAGCCTCTAGGGTTTTGGAGCCAGTGATGTAGAGGATGTGGAGCCTGTTACATTCCACCTGAAAAAGGAAAATTAGCAGCATATGAAGGAGTTTGAGCCACTTCAGAAGTAGCTGGTACTGAAGCACAGCTCCTTTTGGCATCTTGATTGCCTATGCTGTGATGGATGTTCAAAGAGAGGGTCCCCTCACACATGGTGCAACTGATGCTACATGGAGTAAGTAAAGCCTGACTGCAACAGGCTCAGATGGGAAATCTTAACTGCCCAGTAATCTTGGAAGTGACCATGGACTGTCTAGAGGGCTGAAACTTTGGAGTGCTGCCAGAGAGGGTGACGTGTGCTGAAGATGCCACACTGTGTAATAAATTATCAGAAAATTAAAATAAATATGTTCTGTTTACAGATGGATCCTGTATACTGGGGGAAAACATTGAAGGTGGAAAGCTGTTGTGTGGAGTCCTTCATGACAAGCTGCTGAAGCAGAAGTTGAGTCAAGCCAGTTTGCAGAGGTAAAAGCCATGCAGCTTCTTCTTCGTCAGCTTGTCATGAGGGACTGTTAAAAGGTACACTAAGAGCAATGGGTGCTGGGATATTCAAGCATTGGGCTACAAATCTAGCAGAAGCCACTTATCTGGTTAACACTAGAGGTTCCCCCAGTGTATCTGGCCCTGCCCAGTCAAAACCCCTATGATTTGCGGAAGGAAATAAGGTTCCCATAGTACATATAAGGAACTTGTTGAAAAAAACAGCCTGTGTTATTCCTTCCACAGGAATGGGCAAGCCTATCTGTGGGATCAAGGATTTGGGAGGGTAATGAGGAAGGATGGGGAAGTCCAATGTAATCCTGGGTGAAATAATTCATTATTTGAGTTGTACAGTGGCAGTATTACATGAGGCTGTATGTCACCACTCCTGTGTCTACCATATGTCAACCCCCCACTGACAGCTAAACCAGGCAATGCAGTGTTAAAACTTATGACCTAGTCCAAAGGGACCGGGATAGAAAGTGTTATGGATGTACCTTTGGACTGTTGGAATTTCTGATTTGAGTTACATGGTATAGGAAGTACTGCAGGAGAAACCACCTGAACAAATGAAGGATGAACATCACAGGAAACAGTGCAAGTGCAGTGGTGACCTGGCTTGGGCTGGTTTTGGTGCCCAGTAATTCCACACATCACAAGACCTCTCCAGTCCAAGTGAATACCATAACAGATGAAAATGAATTCATAGAGGAAAGGAACTCAATGAACATTTTATAGATATTTATGGGCATTTTATAAACAATTTATGTGGGAAAAGGTTTGTTAATGAGGATGTAGTAGGATACGGTGGAACCTGAACATGCAGTAAATGGTATGGAATTAAGGGTGGAGAATGTACTGGTTTTGACTGGGCATTGGTCAGCTGGTGGTGAGCTGTTGTTCTAATTTTCATCACTTTTCTTTCATGGGTGAATGTAGGTAATAAAGACAATGGATTAAATGTATCTTTTTGCCTGAGGATTGCTTTTAATATTTTTTTTTAACCTCGGTATGGTTTTGATAAAATTTGGGTTATTTTATTTCATACAAAATGTGTTATGATTGTTCTTTAAGCCCTGGAGTACTTTGCCAGTAAATATTGTATGACGAGGAAAATTCCTATTGTGTTTGTTATCGTTATATTGTTCTACGTCTAAACCACAGTACTTCAAAAGCAATCTACTTCAGCTAAGCTGGGCAGGAAGTAATTTGAAGACTTTAAGTATTATGAGCTAAGTATTCATTATTTTATCTGTCTGAAAGCTTATATTACATTATCTTGCTTAGATACAGAAAGTAAGAAAATATTACTGTGTGTTTCCATACTCATTGTCACAGCAGTAGGGCCTATTTAAACAACATTTTAGAACACCCTTTCTATTGTGGACGCTTATTCCTGCTCTCTTTTCATCTGTGCTGGCATAATTGTTTATGAGGCTGCAGAATGATTAAATGGATCTCACTAAAAAAAAAAAAAAGAAAAAACCCCCCACAGAAGAGATCTACTTTTTATATTTTTTTAATCCATCTCAGTTCCCTGACACAAATTTGCAGTGCAGCAGTGAGAAGAACTATGTTGGTTGTGCTAGCAGGGAAATCTGCTGCAGTGTGGGAGCAGGACACAGGAATACCTTGAATGGCCCCCTGTCTGAATTTGGGAAAGTATTTACACTGTTGACTCTTGCACTTTGAAGACATAATTTTACTTTAAAAAATGCCTCCTCTCATGTAAACACATACTTAATTTAGATTGAGTCAGCCTCATGCATACATATACACACTTAAGGTCATGTGTGTTTGTGTGCTTATGAGTCTTTTATAAAGGAACTTTATCAGCTGGTAAAGAGTAGCCAGCTACTTTAGTCAAAGTAAAAGTTGGTAAACTGTTTAGGAAAAAGAAGTAGAAGTCAAGATGATAAAGAACAGTTATGCAAATCTTGCTTTCTTTGTTGCAGATATATGTTATGATACAGTAGAAGTATTAAAATCATATTAATTAAAGATTTTAGGAATAAATAGGTTTTCGTGTAAAGAATGAGGATTTCACTGCTTGATTCTTATGGGTGTCATACAATGTAATTCTCACTTCCAGGACTCAATAGTCTACTACTTTTGCTTTTGCAGAGTAAACTTATTGAACTGTAGCAATTACAGCTATATCATAGCTGTCACAGTGTAATTACAGATGGAAAGTAAGAGAAAATTCACAGGTTTAGTGATGCACCTAGCCTGAATCTCACCTAAAATGTTTTGCGTAGTGTTTGATACTATCTAGCTGCCTGTCAAATCTTGGAGGCAATTAGTTGGAAACGTTAAATGCTGGAACTTACATCATCTGGATGTGGTTTCCTTCTTCAGGCTATAGTCTTTTCATCTTTTCATCACATTGTCTTTGTTGTTTGTTTAGGGTGAATTTTGAGGGTTTTATTTGTGTGTTTGTTTTTGTGTATGTCTGTGTGAGTGGTTTTGATTTATTTTTTTTTTTAACCTGGTCATTTTTCAGGAGAATATTCATCTCTTTATAGTCAGTAATTTCTGTTCTTTACACAGATATTCCACAACTATGAGAGACTGAAGAACTTTGTTTTATGACCCATTTTTGCATGTGACCAATTTCTTCCCTCTGGTGTTGAGGAGTGCTGCTGGGAGGCTCAGGTTTTTTTATAGTCACTTTCCTTGATCCCTGAAGACCCATGTTTTCTTTTAGATGTTGGATCTTTGTTATATCTATTTTTTACTGGAGTCATTGCTCCTTTTCTCAAGGTCATAGTCTTATTCTTCCTTTGGCTGTGTGATACTGTGTTACATACACTTTCTGCCTTCCTAATAACATTTAGACTTTAAACAAGATCGTTTTGGCTGAATTAATTTCTGCTTGTACTGTAAAATAATAATACAAAGAAGAAGCTGAACACAGGCAAAAAGAAAGGAGCAGGAAAAGGATGTTTAAAGCCTAATGAAAGCCTAACATTGAGGCACTTTATATCTTTTCTTCAAACTGGGCATAAAAATCCCCCTCTGTGCTTCAGTCATACTCCTCCAAGGCTGACAAGCACTTCCTCTAAATTATTATGGCCTGCAGTTGAGAAATGCTCCAAAGCTGTCTTCTTTTTTGCCTGTCTTACCCTGAAACTGTCTTTTTAACCCTGTATCACTTACCAGGATTTCCAACATACAATATGAACTCAAGCATTTCTGTATTTTGATAATTTATTTCCTTTCACTTGACCACCCAATTGTGACATCTCATCGTGCAAATTCTGAATTTTATTTTTCTGTTAGTGTTTGAGATCTCCTATTGTAGGTGTGGGAAAAAGGAAGGGGAAGAGAATAAAAAGGAAACTAACATCAGTTTTGGTGCTTTGATACTTTTTTGCAAGGCCTCTTATTCTAGATTTATTTTAACATGAAGTTTCATTAAAATGTATGCATTATGAATCACAGAATCATAGAATCCTAGAAATAGAACTGCAGTGGACTGCACTTCCTTATGTCATAAGCAATGTTTAATCCTTGATACATAGAACAGGTTTCGCCTCATAACCACAAGAAAAACATAATGACAAAGTGGAGTTTTTGGGAAAAAAGAACATACAGTTTTACATGATGCGGGTGAGCTATATTCCATTTATTTATAGGGAAAAATAAATTGGCAAGGAAGAGAAATATTGGCTCCCAAGAGAGACATTACAAGAAGAGAGTCTTTCTTGCATTTTTGAATTGTAGTGATTTGCCTGGTACTTGTCAATTGCTTACAGTCTTAATGAAGCATTTATCACAGATTTGAAAATCCATAAAAATACTTCAAAAGTAAAAAAAAAAATCATGTAGGAAACAGACTACGTCACATTCTGCTTCATTTCCCATTGAAATTCAGCTCGTTGTACATACAGAAATGCAGAATTTGAAAGAAAGTCCAACAATGCATTTATTTTCATAAATTTGACAGATAAGAGGTGTACACGGACTGATTATGGTTTTTGTGTTTATCTGTTTTCTGTGCAGACCTGAAAATTTAACATCCGGATCCAGAATTAATACCCGTGGCATGCTGGTGCTCACTGGCACCGATGGATATTGCACAGTCCCACCACTGATCAAGCAAGGTCAGCTGCAGAAGGTTGCTCAGGGCTATGTCCAGCTGGGCTTTAAATATCTCTAAGGTTGGAGACTCCACACACTTTGTAAGCTGCCTGTATCAGTGTCTGACCACTGTCACAGTATAACTGTCACAGGTTTTTTGCTCTGAGTGTTTTGAATAAGAATATGTGGCTTGAGACCTAATGTGGCTGGGTGTCAGTGCTGTCAAATTAAAATCAAACATGATTCAGCAGCTGGTGTAATGTTTAATGCACAGTGCTATGTATGTGTGTTACAATTGTTAAAATTGCTTCCCTGTTCTTACTTATTTTACTAATAACTCTAGCCTATTCTTTATCTCCAGTCATAGCACAGTGTACAATGTGATGTGACCTAGCAATAAAGTATTTTATTCCCTTTCTCCTTCTCTTACTTCCTTATATACTACAATTCTATTTGGTCTGTGCAGGAGGGATGTATGAGTTCAATGAGCTGTCATGAAGTACCCTCATTAGCCTTGAAAACTCAACACACAATCACTGCTCATTTTTGTGATATTTATCCACGGTTTATTTTCACAAGGGTAAATGCATTCCCTCTGTTGCTAAACAAGAGGTTCATTTTTTGTTGAGTCATGTTTGGTGTATGATAATCTTCTAAAATACTACATCTCCAACAGAATGTTGTATTTAATGGAAAGCTACTAGCAGATGTTTGCATAAAAACACATTCACCTCCAATCATCTTGGGAGACTATGTTTTATTTCTACACAAGCATTCAGAGCTTCTGCACCTAGACTGTTTGCCATACAGTGGGTAAAAAGATAATTTAAAACTGTTTGGGCTTTATATGCCATATGCAATCCTCCTTGGGTGGTGAGTTGCCAGCTATCATACCTTAATAAAAGCAGCCTGCTGTAGCCAGCTGCCTAGAATGCCCTTAACAGAGCTAACACATTTCTTAGTCTTTTTATTACAATCACTGAAGCTAAGTGCTGTGTGTGAAATTTTCACAGGAAGAGTGCTTTTCTGCACAGGAGGTGCTGGATCAGAAACTGAGGCAGGAGGCAGCTACTGCTCACAGGAAACAATAGCTTAAATGAAGCAGAATGAGCACTGAACAGCACTTGACTAATCAGTCTACCCCATGCTTAGATGGTCTTAAATAACTTGCTAAAGTAACTGAAGTTAGGCTTATTAATATGGGATGAGGGTGTGACCTGAAATCTTTATTTAGCACTGGAAATGGCATTTTATGGTGCTGCTATCAGAATTGCACTGTCTCAGAGTATATATTCTGTCTGCTTGAAGCCCTGAGCAGCCTAACCTGCACCCATGGCTAAGCCTGCTCAGGGCAGGAGCTAGGGCTGGAGACCTCCCAGGGTTCTATTTCAGCTGTTTTTGTTTCCGTGTAACTTTATGGAATACAAAATAATTTTCAATTTGATACTGAATATATCATTTTGAGAGAAGTCTAAATGTTATTTTTCAGTCTTACTGAAGACTTTGGTTTTGACAAAATGTAGGTAAAATTAGAAAGAATAGGTGATGATTTTGGTGACTTTATATTCTGTAAACTCTTCTTCCTAGGCACTGCATCTCAACTGAATATTAAGCTAAAGTTATCTGATCAGCTCTGCTCTACGTCCTTCTCAAGCTCTTCCTATTGAGTTTTCATTAAACCCGCCCCTACAAATCAGAAAACTGAAAAAATGTTAGGCTTAGATTCATCAGGCAAAACTTCAAGTAATCCAATAAAAAGATAACACTCTACCCCTCATTTTTATAACTACTATTGTACCTAAAACATCAGTAGATACAAAACTTCTGCGGAAATCTGATCTGAGACAGCTCTGGTCTCTGCTGCAGTGTGATTATTCTGATTCTAATCTAAACTAATCCATTTAGATATAGTGGTAAATCTTACCTAGCTGCTGCTAGAGAAATAAATCTAATTCAGTTTTCCATGGAATCTGATGTTGTTAATTTAATTCTAGTACTTGTAGAATATATGTTATTATTCATCTGGCTTAACTACGATGAAGCGCTCCACCTTTCAATTCTTTTCATAGCATTACAGTATTCTAAAAGGAAAGATCTGACTTACACAAAGGAAGAAATTAAATATTCTTTCTCTGAATATGGTTTGCTGTTGTGCAGAAGCCTTGGGAAACCATATAGACCAAATGATGAAATTTCTCCAGCAACTGCATATTGAAGGTAGGTCATTTGAAACAAAAATGAGAGGACTGGAAACAGACAAGCCTCAAAAACCTGAAAGAAGACTGCTGGAAGAATGGTATACTTCTGTGTATTTGTTGTTGTATTGCTTCATAATTTTATAGGAGGTGTAAAGAATATTTTAAGTGACATAATATTTACCATCCCTCAATGACTGAAGGAATATGCATTCATACTGTGAAATGTGACTTGCATTTTCACACTCAAAATATTCAATTTAGTAAAATTAGCCTCTCTACAGTGGGATTTTGGTGGATATTGTGGAAGAAAACAGTTAATTTGTAAGCAATTTTCTTCAGTGTTTTATTGTTTATTTGTATATGTGTTTGCAGACAGCTGGTGTTCAGCAGTAGGTTATTCATTCTTTTTTCTTGACAGAAAATTCAAGCAGAAAGAATTGAATGTATATTTTTGTTGCTCCTCATTTCAGAGTAGTTCCTCTGTCTTTTGGATGAGTTAAATATCATAATACTTTTGTCAAATTTCAGGCTGATATCTAACAAAAAAAAAAAAAAAAAGCAAACCAACCAAACCAAAACAAAAAAACCATACAAATAACATAATAAAGAAAAAGAAAATCAGGTATTTCCATTCTATAGATATTTCTGGTTTAATTGATCATCCTTTCTAGAGATAGAAATGAAGCACTGTGGCAATCTGTAATTTCAGTAGAAAATTATTGATTTGGGGGTTTGGCTTGGTTTGGTTGTTTGTTTTCCCAAAGGAATTACACAGCTGAGAATGAAGAAACGAGCCGCTGACAAGGAAGACCTTGCTAAATGGTGAAGAGAGAACACTAGAATAGAACACTATTACCTGTCTTACTTTCTTGCCAACAAGAATTTTTTCTCTAGAATTTTGTCTAATATATAAATGAGTTCTTTGGGTATTATACTATGTAACTTTATCTTTGTTCTTTTGTCTTGTGAAAGAACTTTGTGGGATTCAGCACAGTATTGGTGTATTGTAAAACACAGTGAACTTCGTGCAGTTTGTGCTCATTTGTTAAGTTCACTGGTACTACATGTTTCTTAGGCATATATATTAGTATTCCAATAACTGCAAGGTGAATATGGGAGAATCAAAATGCAACAGTGGTAGTTTTTTCAAAAATTAAGGAAAAAACTTCAACTATTTATATATTAATCTGGGGAAATTTTTGCACAGAAGCAGCTCTGACTTGCCCAAGCATCTTAAGTATGTACTTGTGGATGGGGACTGAACCCCTGTTTTACAGTGTGATATAGCTCCAAAAATAAAATTGGTATGACATTGTTTCTCACCCTACAGACAAAAGACATGACTAATGATACGAGTGTTTTCATGTTGTCATCCTAACAGAAATCCAGAAAATTCCACTGCTGCTAGGGGTTCAATTTTATCTGTGCAAAAAAGAGAAAAACGAACAAACAAACAGAAAACCAAACACACACACACACAAAAAAACAACAAAACACCCAAACCCTTTGGGGCTGCCCATTAGCAACTATTCCAATAATTCTGTATAAAATCAATTCATCATAAAAAAAAGAGGCCTACAGAGGGTGGAAGTAAGGATGGGAAACTTAAGAATACAGAGAAACAGTCAGAGCAGTCAGGGATCAGTTCAGGAAAGCTAAAGCCCTGACAGAACTGAATCTGGCCAAGGACATTAAGGGCAACAAGAAAATTTCTATAGGTACATTTGTGGATAAAAGGAAAACAAGTGAAAATGTAGTCCCTGTCCTGAAGGAAACAGAAGACCTAGTTACCCAGGACATGGGGAAGGCCGAGGTACTCAATGAATTTTTTTGCCTTGGTCTTCACCAGCAAGTGC
>NW_009944864.1:0-23957 GCF_000696875.1 Nestor notabilis
GCCACACGCTGCTAGGGAAGGAGGAGATGCCACCACCGCTGAAGCCCAGCCCTGCCAGCAAGGTGCTGGTCACCACTGAGGCCACGGTGGCCTGGCTGCCGCTGGAGGAAGGCCCCATCCCTGTGGCCATGGATACAAAGGAGAAGGGGAGCCCCGAGGAGGTCCATGTGGAGGAGCCGGAGCTGATGGGAGCCATGTCGGCTGAGGAGGCAGGAGATGCAGTGGGCTTGAGGAGGTCAGCGTCAGCAGAGGGGAAGAAAACACAGCAGAGAGCATCAGCAGGGGTCCCAACGTACTATCTGGGGTAATTCTTCTTTTGCTTTACCCTCCATTTCCACACACACCCCATTCTGGTTGCTATTCGCTTAAAAGGAGACTTAACATCAGCTGGATGCAGGACCAAGCCAGGAACGGGACACGCCACAGAGCTACCTGGCAAACCACGAAGGGAGGAAACCTCCCCGCATTCATCGCTTGCAAACAATCATCATCATAAAACCCCTCTTTATCCTTATCTTTATTTTACAGCGGGACCTTCTCCACCCACGTCACCAGTGACTTGTGAGTAACATTTCCTCTCGGGGGTGAGGAGGATGTAAAGGGGTTTAATGAGTTCAGCTGCATTACTCACAGTGCTTTAATCCTTAGAACACAGAAGCTTAAAAATACAGTGTTACATAAGGGCTGTCCCAAAATAAAGGCTGTGCTGCCAACGTGAGCATCCGTGGCTGGTGGGTCTGCTCTGACAGGGAACTCTGGCTCTTCCCACACACACCGGGAGGGCCTCGAATGGCACTATTTTTACTTCCTTAATTTACCCATCAGCATTATTCTCCTATGGGCTGGTGCTGCTGTGAGGCATTGCTCTCGATAGGAAAGACCTGCAACACAGCCGGCTGGGCAGTTGTGAAGGACCTGGAGAGCACCAGGAGCCCTTCAGCAAGTCACTACAACCTCTACCTGGACCATCAGGCTGTGACACCCATTATAGGCTCAGCTTTACCCATCCGCAGGGCTCTCCCTGACCAGTGACCCACAGCCGGGGCTGGCACTGCCCACTTCCCCCCTCCAGGAGCTGCGAGGAAGCAGGGAATGAACCATGGACTTGGCATCCTCTGCACCCCGCCACTGTTATTCTGTGTCATGCTCACACGTGGGTCTCTGTACACATGTGCATACTCTACTGGAAATAAAAAATCTTGGTATATACTACACAATTCCCTTTCCTGAATTATGGGTGAAAATGACACTGAAGTGAATTGACTAAAGACAAGGAGTAATTCTGTGGAAAAGCCAGGATCAGCCCAGACAACCTGACCACATTCCCTCTCTGACTTACTGAAAAATGTCTCACATTACTGAATTCGTCAGCAGAAGGAGCATTAGCTGGAAAGGTATATGCATCAGAGGGCAAACAAGGGTTAAATAGGCGCTAATGAACATTGAACTAAACTGTAAAATGTTTATTTTTGGATCTGAAATTTATAGCCTAACAGTATTTCTACATCTCGGCAATTCCCAGTTTCAGGCAGGCTGTGTAGTTGAAATGCTGCAGCAAACCAAGAAAGGCAGCTTTCTCACATTATTTTTGACCAGCTGCAATCACAGAGAACCTGAGATCTCAGAAGAAAACACGTGCTTTAGAGATTTCAAGCCAAAACTTTAAATAAGCATCTAAACTTTTGGGTACTTATCAGTGTGAATCCCTAAGGCACTGTGAGATTTGCTTTTCGCTGGCATCTACAGCCTCAAAGCCGGACTGAGTATTAAAATTTGACAGCAGATTTTATATGTCTATAATACCTCTATACATCATTAAATGAACATTAATCATTCAAATTCAAGCTTTGTATGTGTTATTTGCTTACTAGGGAGTATATCAAACTGGAACAGAATAAGACCAGAAGCAATGCACTTAGAGTAAATTCAATAGTATGAATTCAGTCCATAAATTTGACTGAACATTTTGGTACACAGAATGCCAAGAAATTTAGGTTATGGATAGTTTATGGTAAATAACCTAATAAGGTGCTTTCAAAACTGAAACTGTATTCCAGTTTTACTGTGAATCTATCAACATTTCTGATTCTGGAATACAAAAGCTTCAATGACTCGTTACAGTCTCATCTTAATTAAAATTATAACAAAGACCACTTTAAGGCTATATTCACATAGTAGCAGGTATCTTTAAAGCACTGGAACAACTAAGATGCTGTGCGTGAAGCCTTATTCCTGTTGCATATAATTCTGGTCATATAGTTAATAAAGAAATTAAACTTATTTCCACAGGTCATCATTAAGATTACAAATCCCCTCTAAATGGGTTGAATACCTATTTTGGAAGATTTTTTAACATTTGGTTCTCCACTGGTCAAAGCCTCTTGGGGCATGAAGCTAGAAAATCAAACCCCTTACAGTAACTGAGGTTTCTTTATTAAACCTTTTGTGGCACGTCTGAACCACCTCCCCAGGAAAGCTGGGTCCTGGCGCAGATTTACAACATCGTGCTGCCACCTGGTGGGAATGCCACCCCAAAATCACCGCTGCCCATCCATGCTCCGCACTGATTTATGGCCCACCATAAATATGGACTTACCACTCCTGTTTTCACAATTCTGGTCCCCTCGAAAATTCGAGTAGTGTTAGCTGAGAAACAAAGAACAACAGCGTGTCAGCAGACTGAGAAGGGAGGCATTGCTAAAATTGCTATTCAGCTGGTGAACATAGCTACCACAAAATAGGTAAGTGGGTTCTCAGTTTGTAGTAAAAGTAACTGAAGCTTGTTTAGTATTACTCACCTTCCTTTGTACTTGTGTCTAAAGACAGATTCATTTGTCTTTAATTACTCAGGCCTGGCAATGCTGGTTTAAGTGCACTGTCAGAAAACACATGCTCTCCTTCAAACCCAAGCTGGATGAAAAGTCCTGACTTGCACAGGAAGCAAGAGCAGCTGATGATAATACTTTTTTCTCCCCTTATAATATTATCATTATTTATTGCTATTTATCTCAAGTACAACTATAAGCTTCTGAAGAATGTTTTGAAAGCTCAAGTGGGTTGAATCTTGAGTACAGCCAAAGATTAAAAGAACGGATCCTTTTTGGGGAGACATGGAAGGAAATACAACATCTAATCCCATGTAGATGTGTGTTTTCCACTGCTTCGAACGCTGGGCTAGAGTACCCAAAGAGTATACAGCAAAACTGTTATTAATGATTTACTCCTAACTGTAATTAAACAGTTGGTTTCATTAACAGATAAATCCAGGTCAAATTTCAAGTATTTTTTCCATTCTATTATCTGCCAAAAGAGGCCACAATCAGTAATAGGCAAGTGTCTAACTTCTGCCTGGCACTTAAAGTGAAGCCCAAAACACTGTGCTGACATACTAAGAAACTGAGAGCTATACAGGAGATGTTGCTTGGATAAGACATTTCTTGTCCGATCCCTGTTTTCTCTGCAGTGCTGCTAACACTGTGGCATGACACTGGAACACAACTAAATTGTGTCCACATCTTGATATCCTTCAGATGCTAACAGAGCAGGATTAAAACCTCCATATTTTCCAAAAATCACACTGAACAACGCCTCTATTACTGTGTTCCATATACAGCCTCTGACCCAAGTGACTTAACTCTTTGCTTCATCTTAAGGATTTAAATTTTCAAGTCTCTGCTTCTTTTGTTCTTCCATTACCCATTCCGAGGTTTATATATATCTATAAACTAGAGTGGGAGGGAATGCTCTCAGCAGAGGTGAATTTTGCCCACCTTAATAAAGAAGTAGCAATAGATTCCCAGGAAGGAGCAAAACTTTAGCACTGAAACTGGAAAACATCAAGTTTTTCTACCAAATCTCAGTGTTACCAGATTTTTCCAATAAACTTAAAAGAAAATCCATGACAAAGGACAGCTTAGCCTCCAGTTATTTTGCTTTCATTTAAATAGATATGTTTGGAAATCACTGAGGTTGTGTGCATGGTAAAACCTGAACGTCTCCACATGTGGTTGTCATGGTAGGACTGATCTCCTTTCCTCTTTACATAAAACAGACACTGATCAGACTCACATTCTGCTATAGCTGTGCCTCTGATGCATAAGCAGTCTCTGATGAATTAATTTTAGCAAAATATACCAACAAAAGCTCTGAATTCTCCTAAAACCTGACAAACTGTCAGCAGAGAGGCAAAGTAGGCTTCTCTGTAGGCAAATGTAGGCAAACCCCCATCATTTCAAACAGGACTCTGAAACTCAGTGCCCAGAATCTGAAATCAGCATTGTCTACGTGCATTCAAACATCTTCTGAAACCATTCTACACCGTATTTTGCACTCTGCAAAGAAAATGTTAAACAAACAAAGAGTTACTTAATGTAAAAACATGTATGTGGGTTTTTTACCTTGAAAGAGCATAGTCTGGCTAAAGTCACTACGCATTTCATTTCGGCAAACTGCTTGAACTCTGAACAGATAAAGGATGTCAGGTGAGACATGGCTAATGATGGCCTTCTGTTTAAAAAAAATAGATATTATTCAGTTTTTTACCCCCATAGAACTGTCCACGATCAGTTTGAAATACATAAAGCATTGTGCTAACACAGGACATTTATGCCATGTAAGACAAACTTATTTCTATACAGGAATATTCACTGGTCCCCTGGAAGAGGGTAAGGACAAAGTGATGCACTCAAACTCTGCTGACTCTGCCCACGAGACAGAAATGAACATTTCCCACATCTACTCTCATGGCAGTCTTCATGCATGAAAGTCTGCTCTCCTTATAAAAGAATAAATCTCCAATCATTTGACCTTACAGGAATTAAAATATGATTTTTATAGGTGGAGAGCCAAGTCCCAAACATGGGACAAGCCCAGAAAACTAAAGCCATGTTCAAACTGACTGTTTATTTTGCAACAAACCTCGCTATGGCAGTTTGGTGCTGGTGGCCTGTACAACATGATGGCTCAGCACTGTGGGCTGGGATGTCCCTGCTTACTCTTAGACCTGAGACACTACTCTGCTGCCTTCCACGTAGTCTTTTGTGTTGCTTTAGTCCAAAATCACATCAGTTCATGTCTTGCAGCAGACAGCAGCAGTAGCTGTGTTGGTCACTTGAAATACCAGTGATCTCTTTAGCAAAACACTGTCTAGGCTTGTTTCAAGATGGGACAGCCCAACTATCTCTGCCAGAGCATTGAAAGCAAATTGCACTTTCCTCTGAAAAAGAATTTCCTTCTCTTGCCCCTAAAATAGACTAAGCTGTCATTGCTTTCTTAACCTCCAAGCTCTGCTGCACAGCACAGGGTCTCACTGCAATTTATTTCCAAGCTATCACTCCATCACACACCCTTCACTTCTAATTATTTCTTTTACATAAAACAGGACGCTTTCTCTGTGCCCACCTCATTTTTGCTGATTAAGGCTCTCCTCCTTATACCTGATTAATAAAAATCTCCCTTAAGAGTGTGAAGTTATGTCAAGAGAGAGGTTACAATACATCGTAACCTTGGGTGCCTTTCAATAGATTCCTTTCTGATTTTGTGAGGCAGATTGTTCCCTAATGTGACCCAGATAACAATGTCTAGTGGGGAAATTGAAAATATAAATGGAAATGAAGTAAAAGAATCTTCATCTAAGGGAATAAGAGAAGTATTATTGTATAACTGATTGAATGGGCCTAGAGGACTGTGTATTTGAAAAAAAAAATCCAAACTGTAACAGTCATTAGGAATAACACTCTGTGCTGCTGCATTTTTCATGTGCATATACAATTACTGATTTCATTATTCTAGAGGCTTTCTTTGATTAACAATAAACGGAGGCCTTTCAAATCCGAGTATGTCACTTTGATTTTATATGCAGGGAATGTTAAAGACTGGTACAATACTTGCTTCCACTTCGACAAGAATGACAAGCAGATCAAATCCTAAATGGAGAAGATAGATCGGTGTTTCAATCTGAGCTGAAACTGTCTCGCTCTTCCCTCTTTTACTCCTGCTGCCAGACATAGGCAGGGCTTGTACAGGGCTACGCCACAATGATCTTATAGCCCTGACCATGCACCTCCTACTGCTGGAAGCAAACTGCTCCAAAGACTGCAAGGGGCTAGGCACAGTGAAAAGCCTGAGCCCAGGAACAGATCTGGGGGGATCAGACTTTAAGTGTGAAAATCTGTGAGTTGAACATGAGCCAAAAGGTACTCGGACCCAACCGCTTCCTGAGCCAGCTGCTTCTCAGCGACGGTATAAGAAAAAGCATCTGCAGATTTAGTCCTTTATGCACTCCCATAAACTATAAATTCACACTCCAGTGTTTTGGGTAGTCGTTAGGCAATGCTCAACTAAAGCTGAACATTTTAATAGCAATTCATTGGGAGTCAAACACTAGCCTGTCTATAAGGTAACAACTGCTTTCCTCCTCTACTTCCTTCTACTGAGAAAAATAACAATGTAAGGATAGCTTGATACATATGTCTGGGGTTGATGCTGTGGTTTTACCAGGTCCTTGTCACTGTCCTTGGTGAAAGTCTTCTCCTTTTCATCTTCATTTTTAGTCCAGCTATATGAGATCATGTAGTTCATGATCGGAGGGTGGTAAATGGTTTCTGGTTGGTTCCATGTTACAAGTAATGCTGTCCTGTTCACAGGCTGCACTTTCATGTTGACCGGGGGAGAGCTGCAAGCTGAAAAACAGAAGGAAAACACATGAAGCCTTCCTAAATATCCAAGAGAAAATAAACAGGAAGAACTGTGCCTCGCTCTAAAGAGCCAAGATTTTCTTTAATGCCCTTGCCTACAGTAATAGCTGAGACTGCAATCCACTGAGACCAATGGGATTTAATACCACCTGCAGCTGCTTTCTGCTCTCCAGAGTAAAGGGAGCAAGAGAATCCCTTCTCTGCAGGCAGGTTACTTAGTTTCCGACTTATTTTCAGTCCTGACATTTGCACATACACTTTAACTCGGTCACTTAAGAGCTCTGCAGTGGAACATTAGGAAGTCAAAACCTGAGCCCCAGCTTCCCTGACCCATAATATCCTGCTGTATGACGGAGGTAAATATTCCTGTGTGTCTGCACACCCTGGAAATAGTTGGAACCTGTGAAAATGCGACTCTGTTGGATCAGGAAGTATTTTCCTCTTACTCTAGTACATTTTTGCACATAAGCGGAACTTATTTTATACTCCTCTATTTATTGCCCTTCATAGATTCTCAACTGTTTGTCAGTAATGTATTACCAGCACAGAGAAGAGTGGCACCTGATGGCCATCTCCTCCTTGTAACAGGCAGGTGAACCCTCCAGCCAGCCTCCAAAATCAGTGCCTTCCACAAGCTTAAATTGCTGGGGACGTCAGCATAGGAACAGCTTAACCAGTGGGCAAAGACACAGCTTCTGCTTTCTGCAGACATAAACTCCCAAACTTCTCCAGTGAAGACCAAGCCCAGGCACAAACCAGCCTTCACTTCAGGAGGAGTGGGATGTGCACAGCCCACTTGCAGCCGTTGAAGGGAACACTTTTCAAGCCATTGAGATGTAAAGGTCAGGGTACTAATGGAGAACACTAGATGGCACTCATAAACTACCAAAAAAGTACCTCACGTATAAAGAGTTCAGATTTTTTCCCAAGCTTTAAAAATAATGTTTAAAATACACAATTCAGGACAGATTCTCACATTCTTTTTCCCAATATAAACTCTGAACCAAGAAAAATCACTTGCTACGATACCTAAACACCTAAATGTGCCGTGGCAAAGGAGCTGGTCTCTTCTGCCAGGGAAGTCAAAGTGTCACCCAACCCATCATGCTGACATTGTTTGCAGAATTATTTTTCCCAATAGGACTTCTCCATTTAAAGCCAACACATTCAGCTTGTTTGTGCTCTGCAGGTATGTGACTGCGTGTATCTTTGGCCATTATTTCACTTCTAAAGAGTCCTGGCAGCACTGAAGAGGAGAAATGTCTATTCCTATGCCTGGACCTTGCAGGTTGGTTGTGTAGCTCTAATGTTACTTTACTGAAATAGCTACAATTCCTAAATAAAAATGACTAAATGCTGTAAAAACCAGTATTACCAGTGCAATAGAAAAATACCTGTCAAGTGCATTTGTGCAGTTATAACTCACATTTTGTAGCTAGCCTTAACAAGAGAACATCTATTGCAGAAATATGCTTGGGCAGGAAAGATCTTTGGTGTTTGCTCCTGCCATGAGTAATGACAATCTTGGAGTTCTGCAATAGATTCTTCTGCTCAACCCAGAAGGATGACCCAGCAAAGCAAACAAACCCTGCAGTACCTCGAATCACTGACAAAGTGAATATGAGTTTCTATTTACACTGAGTTTAAGGAGACAAAACAGCATTCTGCTGGCAATGCTGCAAAGCCAGAAGCAACCTCAGTCTGCTGTCTGCAGACAGACCCCTTCCCTCCTGGTCTCTGCAGGGAGCATGGCATGAAGGTGTTGAGGACCCAGGCAAGAGAGCACAGCTGAAAGTAGTCCTTGTTGTCACTCTTTAGAGAGTTTCATGATCCTTGCTATGCCTTTCCATACTCACCGATTTCTGCTGAGATAGTCAGATCAATTCTCACTGCCATCACTGTTTATTGATAACAGCACCAATAAATCATAACTGCCCCCTTTTTGAAACTCTTTGTCATCACAGAATTACACTTCAAAATGCCAGGCCAGCCTTTATTGCTGCACCTAATCAAATCCAAAGATAGGAGCCCAGGGTGAAGGACTACCCAGACCTGAGAGCCTTACCCAGTCCTTGTCCTCCAGGAGGACATGCAGAGATTTATATATTTAAAGTAATCATGCATCAAACAGTTTCAGAAATAATTCATCCAGGCAACCTTCATGAGAGACAGATCTACCTTAATTGCAACACCTCTCTGAACCATGGCTAGCCACCTGCTCTTCAGACAAGGACCCCAGGTCACCCAAGGGAAAATGGACTGTCATGTCCTCTATTCCGTACCACTCTGCAGCCAGCTTAGATGCCATTCAGAATAGCTCATGCCAAGCAGAAGAAACAAGTGGGTATTTCCCAAGGGTAAATAGAGGACTCAGAGGCTCAAAGTCTGGAGACCCTCCCTGACCCAAGAATCTCATGAGAACTTTCAAGCAGCTGAGTGACCCCAATAACTTCACTGAGACAAGTTTCGAGGAGGACAAACCTCATTCACAGCTACAAGGAGCCTCAATTTACAATACTGCTATTTCACAGTAAATACTACACATTTTTTGAGTTAGTATGACTTCGTTCCAATTACTGCAAGGCACATAACAGTACCTGATGTAATTAAGTAATAACCAACCTCTTCTGTTCAGCCACTTCTTTTTTTTACAGCTTATGAATGGGCAAAAAAAGAAATCTTTTTTATCAAATGAAACATATGGTTCTATTTATTTAACCAAACCTGCTCAGGACACAGTGGAGTAAAAACCCATTTGATCCAATAATTTAATTTGATGATTTAATTAAAGTGATACATAATAACGCAGCAAATGTCTGAAAGGCAAGGAAAAAAAAGTGTAATGATTTGACCATCTACAAAATAACTGGCATTTTCCAGAGATCTGATTTTATTTTCAATACTCTGTGTGCCTTGGATTTCTGAAGGAAGATTAAAAGAATCTCAGGCTCCTTGCTTGCTTTTCTTTTTTAGATGCTAAAGAACTTCTACTGATTTTGCAAGAAGTGCAGCTGAAGAACAAACAGAAATGCAGAAAGAGCTTGGGACAGGGAGGGAGAGGTTTGGATGTTCCTCTGAACTCGGGACATGCTAAAGGGAAACATAAGCCTGTGTAGTCATGACTGCTTGAGAAGGAAAAAAGAACCAAAACCACCAACCAGCATCATTTCACACTGATACAGCATGTCAGCTGGTTTTGGAAAGAAATCCTACTAATGCTCTCTTTAAAGTTCTGATCCTAAAGGATAATAAAAATATTGAGGGGACTTTCAGAATGTCTTTCTGTGGTGAGCAGATACCTGGACTGGCCTTGCACAGGTCTAGGAAGACACCAAAGCCACTATGTCCTGACTGACAGACCATCCGCGCCAGTTCTCCTGGAAGCAGAAAAGCCTCGCCAGGGCCACGTCTTGGAGGCACCCAGCAGCAGGTAAGTACATTTGCAGTACCATGGGTGCAGTACCATGGGCATGCCTCACGGCAGGCAGTGATGCCCTGAGCATGCCATGCCTCAGGCCTCTTGAATAACCCTCACCCTCCTCTTGGGCAAACAAGCTGGCTTATAGAAACTCGTGGAGAAGTCCTGCAGAAGAAGGAGGGTTGCATCTGGAGGAAGCCCTCTGACCTGACTCAGGGCAGCCTCAGCCAGTGTTTCCAGCTGTTGGCCATGTGTAGGAGCTCCACACAGCCTTTTCTCTGGAGATCAGCCCACTGGGGAAGGCAGGGGGCAAAGCGAGCCCCTTGGCCAGCCTTGTCTTCTAGGGCTCACTCAAGCCTGGAGAAAACCTGCTTGCCACTCGCAGACAAACGCAGCATGCTAATACAGTCCTAAGCGCTGGCCAGCCAAGCCACACAGCAGAGAATTATTTTCTTCATGTTAAAAACATTCCAATGGGCTGGAACAAACAAAATTAATTTAACAACTCTGCATTCATCTCTCCCATAATTTGATTTGTAT
The DNA here is from genome assembly GCF_000696875.1 of Nestor notabilis. NCBI lineage: Eukaryota > Metazoa > Chordata > Aves > Psittaciformes > Psittacidae > Nestor > Nestor notabilis. The sequence goes on from NW_009944864.1 coordinate 10,654, forward strand.
GTTGTATTTGGCTACGTAACCTCCACGAGGCTTTCCTAACTGAAGCCTGATAAAACTTAATCCAAAAGCTCCTGGCAGCCCTATTTCAGAGAGCTGAAAGACAAAAAGGGGGCTTATTGTTTTGCAGAAACTAACCACTGATATTAAGAACACACCCATGAATGCAGGAAGGGCTTTGCAAGAGAACACTGCAGCTTTTTCTCCTCTTTTTAAGGCAGCCTACGTTGCTCTTTCAAAGACAGAAATGCAAAACCAGCCAAACTTTCTGGGTTTCATCATGCTTTTTGCATATGCTACCTGCGGTTATAAAAAGAGCTATTTAGGGAAAGTCTGAAAGAGTGCAAGAACTGTATAGTCGGTTATTGCTCATATACCTTCTCCCTGTAAAACAGGTGCCTCATATGATGAATCCAGTTGCACTGGGCTCAGAGGGATTTATAAAATCCTCTAAAAATGGTCTACGCTAGCTCTTCTGTGCATAAAAATGTCACCACTTTAAAGGCAGTTATTTCTAGCTGTGCTATGCCTTCTTTTGGAAAATCCCACTCTCTCGCTGCTGCTGGGTGTCTCAGCCATGCCATTCCTCTCCTCAGTACCATGGGGTACACGTTGTGTGATGAAAGCCTCACAATTCTCAGCATGATAAAGCAACACACCAGTGAAGTCCTGAATCCCTCATGGTGAGATGGGTAGGGATCTTCTAAGGCAATTGACATGCGAAGGGAGGAATATGTGGGCATCAGGATGTGCCCACAGCATATTACTGGCTCAGGACTGCTCAGAGGTAGGCAAAAGATAAGGACAAGGGTCTTGTCTTGCTCCGTGAGGAAGTTGCTGACTGTAAGGTAAGAATTCGGTGTGGGGGTTTCATGACTATCTTCCCTGTAAAGACAAACAAGTTGGCCAAGCTCTTGGGTTAGAGAGGGTGTTTCTTTCCCCTCTGCCCCAGCACTGGGAAGGGCCAGTCCTGCAGGACAGATTTTCCACTTGCCAACCATAACAACGACCAACTCAGCCACAAGTTTCCCACCCGATTTCGGAGTAGCCTGAAAACTGACGTTGATGCCAGTGCTACTGGCAAAACACTGCACTAAGTTCACTCTGCCCTGCAGCCCCCTGCAGGAACCCAGCTGCAGACAAGACAAAAGTGATGCCACCAACAGAGAAGGGAAGAAAAATACTTTCAAGTATAGATACAGCTGCCCTGAAATGTGGAACTATGGGTTATACTGCAATGAGAAAACTCACAGTTGCTCTCAGTGCCACACCAGCAGTGTCACGATAAGGGAAGTGATACAGTGCCAGACTCAGCTACCTTGTGTTGGCAAGACTCAGAGGAGATGCTTGGAAAGACACTTTCAACCATAACAAACAACAGCATGCTCTGGGCTGTTGGATTCTGTCTCAGAGTTCAGCAAGGGCTGTGCTCCCAAAGGATAACGAATAGACTACAAGGATCATATGCAGAGACACCACAGGCTTTAATACATAGAAAAGCACTGAGGCACACTTACAGCATTTTCCTTCCTTTCTCCTTTTAATAAATGTTTGCATTTTTTTTTTGCTTTGCTTTAGTGCATGTTGTTAACTTCTCAGAGTGCTTATAAATGACATTATTAATATATAAGGATAATTGCTTTAAAGAGAAGCATGCATTTTTCCTTTACCTTTGCCTGCACTTCGCCAGCAGGCAATCGCAGGCTCTGGAGCATGCTGTACACACAAATACTTGTGTTCATTTACTTCAGTCCACAGGCTGAATGTAGCCAGGAGATGGACTATTTATTTCCCCTGCTCTTACCTTTCACTATGCTTCAAACCTTCTCAAGGTGTGAGGGACACTGATAGACCCTACACTTCTTTTGAGCCCTGTGGAATAACCTCCCGAGCAAACAGGCACATGGGGCACTTCTGATGGAGGGGCTCTGACAAAGCTGGGTTTTGCCCCTCTGCTGCCTGCCCATTTCTCGAGGTGAACACACAACCAACATTTGGATTCATTCCTGTATGGCTTGCTTTCTAGCATTTGAGTTTCCATGGCATCACAGCAGTAGATGCTGTATTACTGAAAGGCCTGGACTGTGTGTTTTACTATGCTGTGTTTCAGCCCAAATATTTCATATATTTCACAAACACTGTTTCTACAGCTGTGGCCTGAATCCTCAGCAGGTGCAGATCAGCCTTGCACCATCGGATGCCATGCTGGGCTCAACTAATGTCCGCCAAGGCTCTGTCCTGCAAGTTTGGTGTTTGTATTGCACACATACACACGGACACGCAGAGGGTGACTTGTGTTTAAAATGTACACCCATGTCCTTATTTATACAGTGCTTCTGATGCAACACGTGTGATCGCATTCAGTGGCACGTGCTACCTCAACATGGGAAGAAAAGAGGATTTCCTGCCAGAAGGACATGGATTTGCCATGTTAGCCAGTACTTCTGTGGTCCAAGCAGCTGGAGCAGCAGGTAGGCAGTGCAGAAAGGAATTCCCTGCAGGTGTAAATGGAACAAATCATCAAGCTCCCTTACAAGTGCTCAGCTCTTCCAGCTTTAGTGGCACCTGTGAACAGAAACCATACTTAAACTTTCACACTGAATTCCTCTTGCTCTTTTGGTTTGGGCCCTTCATGATCTCTGAACAAGTGCAAGTGATCACTTATTGTTTATTAATAAATCTACATCTGCTACATACAGGCACTGCTCGCTTTACAACTGCACGGAAGTTACTGGAGGTGAAAACAGAACCCTGCAGAACAGAGCCCTGGGAGGGGAAGCATGAGACCTATACCAGGTATATCTAGCACAACTTTTTGTACCTGATTCCCCCTCAAAATGGGTCAGGTTTTTCCCTGAAATCTTTTGCCTTCCACCTGGATCACCTGAGGCTCTTTGGAAGGCAGCAGCCTGTCCTTTCCTGCTTTTACGTGATGTACTCCAAGACAACTGCATACACAATGACCCTGCAGTGCAAAGTAAGACACAAAGAGGTGGAAGGGATGAGAGATGCAAAAAGAGAAAACTGATTTCTGCCTAAAATGTGACTACAGCACGTACTCAAGGTGCACATCCAGAGACTGGTGCAGCAATAGGTGAGTACATTTACTTGGAGCACTGAGGCATAGTGGCAGCTGGGCAGGTCTGCAGTGCAGAGACGATGCAGGGCAAGCAATTAGCAGCACGGTGTTACCACCCTCATGTGCAACCTTTTGCACTGAGCCAGTCTGCTGAGCCAACAGCATTCCTAATGATGATACACAGACCCATCTGCCCCAGCACACTGTAGTAGGGTGCTGACCTGATTAAAGGGGAATGGAATTAGGAAAGGATAGTCTTCATAACAAAATGAAATCAAAAAGGGAAGTAGGATAAGTCCAGTTATTGAACGAAAATGGGAAGGACTTGTTAATCATGGAAAGGTTTGTGTTGGAAGGGACCTTAACGCTCATCCAGTTTCAACCCCCTGCCACGGGCAGGGACACCTTCCACTAGAGCAGGTTGCTCCAAGCCCCTGTGTCCAACCTGGCCTTAAACACTGCCAGGGATGGGGCAGCCACGGCTTCTCTGGGCACCCTGTGCCAGTGCCTCATCACGCCTCACAGTAAATCTATAAGGTAATCTGTGAAGAAATCTTCCAAGATTCTTCCAGAGGACAAGAACAATCAACTGAAATGGTAAGCATATCACCGATTAACTAAAAAAAGTTCTTGCCTATTTTCATTTTCCCTAAGATATTTAAAGAAAATAGTTATCATTCTGTTTTAGTAATCCCAAATTAAGATTTCAATCATGCATCATTTTCAATTTAGATTTACTATGCTGTTGTTCTGGATAGATTCCACTTAATGCTATAGAATATTTTGTGGTCATTTAGGTTTGACAAAAATACATAAACACATTCTGCAAGAGTAGAACTTTTCTGCCTAACGCTCTCTTTGGCCTCCCAGAGAGAACCCGAGGGCATGAAGAGACTGCAAAGCTGTTTTGAGAGAGTTCTCATAAAACATGGGCATTTAGAAAGCAAAAACAAATTACTGGAAGTAATAACAGAGGCTATAAATGAGACAAATAACTTGTTCTCATTCAAAAACACTGCCACCAATGCTCTAAACTATCTGCCTCAAAATGATGATGTCACTGCACTGCATCTCAGGAGCTTTGGATGCTGCTGCAGAGGAGGTGCACTCCAACACCATGCAGAAAAGGCAGTACCTTTATAGGAGGCCTTGGTTTAATTCCTAACATCAGGAGCCATGAAACAGTGAATAAGAACTAAATTGCTTTGCTTGAGCAGTGCTGTACCTTTGACCACAGGTCGATAGCTGGAGCCATGCCTCCAGTGCAAAGCACATGGGAGGCAAAATCCAAGTATCTTCTATCCTTGTTTTAGCAGCATCCAGTTACAGGGACTTCCAAATTGCAGCACTACCACATAACAAAGAACGGTAAGGAAAATGACTGCTTGTGCCCTACGAGAGAAATCTCCCAGCTGTTTAGAGTCCAAAGCTAAGTAAGTTTTACTAAAGTGAATTTATAACTGCTCATTATTTAACGTAGTCCAGGATCATAATTAAAGATGTGCGCTAGTTTTGGCTGGGGTAGAGTTAATTTTCTTCATAGTAGCTGTGTTTTGGATTTGTGCTGGAAACAGTGTTGATAATCCAGGGATGTTTCTGTTATTGCTGACCAGAACTTAGAGAAAGTCAGGTCCTTTTCTGCCTCTCACCCCACCAGCAAGGGGGCTGGGGATGCACAAGGAGCTGGGAAGGAGACACAGCCAGGACAGCAGACCCCAACTGACCCAAAGGACATTCCAGACCATATGGTGTCATGCTCCGTGCGTAAAGCTGGGGGAATAAGGAAGACAGGACATTCAGAGTGATGATGTTTGTCTTCCCAAGTCACCGTTAGGCATGATGGAGCCCTGCTGTCCTGGGGATGGCTGAACACCTGCCTGTGATGAGAAGTGAATGAATTCCTTCTTTTGCTTTGCTTGCACGTGCAGCTTTTACTTTACCCATTGAACTGACTTTATCTCAACCCATAAGTTTTCTCAGTTTTACCATTCTGATTCTCTCCCCCATCCCACCAGCAGGGAGTAAGTGAGTGGCTGTGTGGGGCTCAGTAGCTGGCTGGGGTTAAACCATGACAAGATGGTACTTGGAGGCGAATTCCCACTGATGGGAACAGCATCGTTTGAGACTCCAGCAAAGAGTAATCAGACACCTTTGGGGAAGTAATCAAGCATCTGTGGAAGAAAACTCTGATGTCAAGAGCCCCTCACGTGGGATGCTTGTTTAAGTGTTGTAAGGCTTGCAGCACATTTAATGAGACACAAAGGTTCAAGGGTTGGTTTTTTTCAGCGTTAAAAACCATGAAGAACAAGAAACAACATTTGATGGTCCTAACCAGCAGCAAAACAAAATGGGCAAATATTGTTGCACATAGGGTACTTCCCAAAACAAGGAAATGAAACACCTTTTCCTCCTGAGTTTCCATGTCTACACCTTTACTGAAGCAGGTAATGTTTTGTAAATACATCTCTGTTTGATGGGACAACATGCGAAAGTAGTAAGGGAACATGTAGACTCAGGTCCTTGAACTTGGTGGACTTTTTAACGTAAGAACTCTATTTGTCCCTGTAGAGCAATGTACGCTATTAAACTGATAAATAATTAGCGATCCCTCTAGCACAGCTGCTTGCAAGCAGCCCACAAAGAGGCAGGAGCACGATATGCGATGTGACAGAGCAACAGTCCTGAGCCACAGAGGACAGGCCAGAGAAAAAGGCAGTTTGAACTGGGATGGGCATGTGCAGAAGATCAAACACTGTCACTGATACTTACAGCATCTACCTGATGATTATTTTACAGATACATTCTGGTTTAGTATGTCTGTACAGAGAACCTCTAACTTTTCAAACGTTATATAAATCAGCACCGTAACACTGGTGAGCTCTCTTGTTAGCTGATGATCTGTGTGATTTAACAGCTTGGTCCACTGTACACCTTGAATGTCTGAAAGTTTCATCTTCTTAAAAAATACTGTGGTATGATGGTTTATTACTAACCAGTTGCTACAATTAAATAGCTGAATAGTGTTTATCCTGAATGGTATATTCCAGAAATAAGGTATTTAAAGATGATCTCTCTGGTCTCTTGAAACAGCTCCAAGGCCAACTTAAGAATTAAGCTCAGCTCATGGGGCCTGATTCAGTCTCATGCATATGCTCTTATTCTAGACATCATACAAGTCCTCAAGAGAACTGTTTTAAACCAGCTTTTGCCAACAGGAGGAAGGAATGAGATAATGGAACCAAAGAAATTGGTTCTTCTTGCTAAATACTAACACAAAAGGAAAACTGGAGTTTTCACTCCCAAGTGGAAAATTAGCCCTCTACACTATCTTGAATTAGCTAAAGTATTTTCACCACCTTGTATTCTGATGATTGAAAACACCTCCTTCCCTTCACTGCCTCTTTCCAATTAAAAAAGAGGAGGGAGAAGAGAGTAACTGCAAAACAAAAGGCTGGTAACATTCACACTGGCTTACAAACTGGACCCAAATGTACTGACAATTTTGGTTTCCCTAACATAGCCTCTCCCAGAAGACATTTTATTTACCAAACGCCACTACTTACAGGGCTTTGCTAAGGAAATGCTCAGAGGACTCCATAAAGTGAGGAGTAGTTTTCCTCCAGCGTATCTGCACGTTATGCTGCTGGTCATGGTTCTATGACCTGAGATAGCTCTGATAGCTGGGAGAAAAGACATTCCTGTTCAGTGCCAAACTGATCAGGACAGCACATTTGTGAATGGGCACAATGCAGAGCTGCATCACTTTGTGCTGATCTGAAATTCCCTGTTCACCAGGGAATTCTGAAAATGATTCTGAACGTTATGCAAATTGTTCTGGGCACATTTTCCTCCCAAATAAGAAAGACTTACATAATGAACGCTGCACTGTGTTCCAGATTAGCAATACTGCCCACAGACTTAATAGAGTGTGACAGGGGAAACAAACTGCGACAATTCACACCGACACACCAGCCCAAACTTCCCCTCCAGAGCTGAAGACCATCACAAACCATATCACCTTGCAGCAAGTAAGAGACACATTCTTGTGACCTTGCCTTTTTCTACAACACACAAATCTAAGGACAGGGAGGGCAGACAACAGCCAACATGTGACAGCCGTTGGTCACATTGCTTAATGTAATGTGGAAAGCATCGAGATGCAACTGTGAGGTGTGCAGAAGGATCTGCATAAAATGTGTTATGCTAACCCTACACACTTGTATTTGTATGCTAGACTGCCTGCCCGAGAAGCACTCTGTGCACTCAGCTCCTCATACTCTTGCATGAATGACACTATATATAGAGAAGTACTGTATTTACTAGCTGAATAAACAATAGGTTTTGCTTTCACTCAAGTATTATGACTTCAACTCGTTTTATTTATATGTCAGTAGTTCAGAATGTGCAGTGGACCAGGCACATCATCACTGTTCACCTTTGTCAAAGAAGGAGCCAGAAACATCCATGTCATTATATCTCTGGAACAGCTATAACTCATCTTGTAACCTTTGGAGGATACGCTACAATCCATTTCATGTTAGCAACACTGCAGCAACCTATTTACTTTTAAGTTCATGAAAAAAATGCATCTATTTGCAGTGTCCCCTGGTGTGCACACAACCCAAAAAGTGACAAGTTGACAGAGTTGGTACAAAAAGACTGGCTGCCCAGCCATTAGCCTCCCATTGCAAAAGCTCAAGGGAAAACAAATCCCGACTCCAGCATTATCCCTGCCATTAGTCAGCATGCTGAATGTTGTCAGATCACAGGAAGTGCATGCTCCCATCTGAGAGGCTGTCTTGAGCATGGCCTAAGCTCAAATTCCCAGGCAGGCATGAGTACAGCGCATGAGAGTACTTGGACATGGTGGAAGAGGACCCAGAGAGAACCCGCTCAGGAAACCAATCCCCAAGCATGTAAGGTGTCCAGCACCCAGGCATCAAGGTCTCTAAACATGGTCTACTGGCTGTGCAGCCCCCTTGCTCCTGTAAACTGGCTCACATCATGTTAACTAAGCCATGTGTGCTTGGTTGAATCTGGGCATTAAAGCTCTTGAAGATCAAAGTCAACGCGAATCTTCCCAGTTATTCAAATGCTCCTTTGGCATCAACACTTCCAACTTCAAGGTCAGCTCATTAACCACAGACCTTAGTGTTTATAAGCTCTGTCAAAATTGTGGGTCTTAGTTACTTACTGTGGGGGTGAAAATCACCTAAAGCATTTTTATAATCCTAAAAACTATCCAGTGAGGCGAGGAATATGCAGGCATGTGGCCAAAGCAGTAAAATCTTGAATGTTACACCACATGTATCAGAGGTATCTTGGCTGCACTCAAAATGAAATCTAGTCAGTTTTGTCACTTCCAACATAAAGGAACCTATTAACTTTCATCACTGTTCTGTGTAAGTAATATGAACACAGGATATAACTGAAGAAATACATACTGACACATGTTGCTGTTAAAACACTGATTGAAAACTGCAGGCCAGAGCAGCAGAGCGCAGCAGGGTTTCCTCATTCCCAAAACCTCCTCCTCACTTCTAATGTAAATTCTCCATCCCAAGGATGTCTTTAACATACATGAGGTTTGTGTACGTGTATTAAATATATATACGTATAAAAATATGCATGCTCACAGAATAATGAGCCCCGAGGAATACACTCTTCCAGCACTCTCTTGGGAAGGTGAAGCTGCTGAATGCAGCTGTTTTCATGATTCACATAATCTAAAAACTATGCTCGTTGTGCCTGGCCAGGTGAAAATGCCACGTAACAAAAGGGAAGCGTGTAAATCTGCTTAGCTGTTTCCTTCTGGCAGACTGCCCCTCTCTTCTTTACCTCTACCCAGAACTGGTTCAGCACCAACCGCTTCTTGAGACTGAAGACTGGGAAGTACGTGTCATTCTCCTACCTATAAACAACACCGTTCAATAAAATAAAGGCAAATAAAGGTAGTAAATGATATTTATTTCTGGTCTTATTTTATCCAGCACACATTTCTCTCAGAACTGTTCATGTGCTCCTCTAGCCAGGGCTGCCTGTGCCAACATGACTGCAACCTCCCTCACACCCCCCTCCATCCAGCTCATTATCCAGTGTCTGACAGAAGCAAGCGCCAGCTGCTCTACAAAAAGGCACATGAAACACTTCAGCAAGACATTAGAAAATCACCTGCCTATAAGGAAGAGTTTTTTCCTCCCTGCCACCATTACCAACAGATTGATGCAAACGCTGAATTAAAAGGTCGACAGTTCTTCAAAAGTCTTGTTACTGTAAAAATGAAATCCATAACCATACCTGGAGATGCTGTTCCTACTCAAACATGCAGGGAGTCAGTGCTAATGGGGCTGAAATTCTACCTCTGACCTTGTCCCTTCATGTTTCTCTTTTTGGCAGGGATCTCTAAGGTCCTCCAGCCAGTCAGCAGAAACAGGGACATTGCCAGTTTGAGACTCACACATTCTGGGGCTTTACTGCCATGGCACCTTGTGACAGCAAGCCCCACAGGTAATTGCAGGCACCCACAGGATTAGTTTATTTATTGACACCAACAAGGAATGCCTACTTAACCTCCACGATTTCTTGCCACCATTTGATGACAAAGGAGACAAAGAAAACTCTCTTATTAGTCAACTGCAACGTTCATAAGTGCAATCTACCTTTGGAAGCTTCTGTGCCGAGTGGATTTTCCAGGAGGTCTGTCATATCTTGGCTCCAAGCATCCTTCACGGCAGACTTGGACACCTTCCTGTTGTTCAGGCTTTGCTGTGGTCGGAAGTTATTCCTCAGGTACTCCACAGACTTGACGTGGTCTTGCTGTTCAGTGGTGAATATGGAGTAGAATGCCTCCAGCTGATCGCAGCCATCATGGCAGGGGAGAGAAAGGACATTAATTAGAAAAACAATGTAGTGAAATCTGGGTGGCTGATAAGAAAGTAAAATGGCAGGAAGTTAAATGTTGATGCCAAGACTGATAAACCACATGGGAATTGAGGCTGCCCACTGAAATCACTGCCAACCGCCTTATCTCAGCACAGCGCTTATCCTGCCCAACAAGGGAAGGCCTTCTAGCAACCTGCAGATGTCTGTCATGGGCAGGGAAATATTTGCCCTTAGACCCCTTGTCTGGAAGGATTCTGTTTGACACAGCTTCGCCGAGCCCTCCTCACCCGCAGCACTGCTTTGTTTCACACCATCGCGTCAAAAAGTGCTTCCAGCTTATTGCATCCCAAAAGCCTTCTCCAGGACAGAGCAATGCTACCTTGTCTCTAAATACCGTATGAGGTTTAGCTACCAGGCTTCACAGGCAGCTCCTGCAGCACTTGCAGGCACAGTTAGCATAGATTCCTCTGGGAATACGTTTGTTCTGTTGGATTCAGATTTGAGCTATTTTTAATGAAATGGATTAACCTGTAAGGAAGAACTTTCCTGTTACTTCGTAAGTTAGTGTTGCTTAGAAAGAAGTGCCTAGCAAACTAAGGTGAAAATGTTTTCAGCTGAAGTTTTTCTCATAGCTATCAAGTTCAGTATAGCATTTGATAATCGTTTGTTATCATTCACATCAAGAACAGGAATGAGTTATGCTGCTGCTGGCAAGACTAAGCAGGACAGAGCTGAGAAGGACTGAATCCTGATACTGTTTACATCAACCTCAATTACATATATTGATAGTATGGATTTTAAGAGTACAGAATCTGGCCCAAAACTTTAAAAAGGGACTTGAATTACGCTCCTGACTTAACTTTTCTTTAAGTGCATTTGCTCTAAAAGCTATGGAGGAGTGTGTCAGAGCCCTGAAACTTGCAACTAGGAAAAATTACTGTTGTAGCCTCAGTTGATAGTACTGATAAAAACAATCAAAGGAAGGTGTAACAGAGTAGTTAAGCACCTCCACTGACCCAAGAAGCACTCACTACCACTAATATCCCTTCAAACCAGTAATCATAACCCCCTTTTGCTGCTGCAGTCCACCTTGCCCAGTCTGCTGGGCTTGATGATCCTAGTTATTAGGCTGAGATCTGCACAAATCCTCTGACCCCCAGGACAGCAGTGAGTTAATTTTTACACATTTCATTTCAAGTCCCTGTGGAGTGGGTGATATATTGAGCCAGCTGATGGAGATATGTATAGGAACGCTATCCTTGTGAGCAGCATATGGATAGCAGGAGGGAGAAAGGATGGATCTCTAATCCTGAGTTTGGCAACTCTGCACTACAACACAAAATGAAGGGAACTGAGCCTGGCTACAGGCAATCACTTAATAACAGCACAACTTGTACATTTTTAGCAGTAGCTTCCCCCTAATCACAACTACTTTTACTGTACAAGCAGAGAAACTGAGGCAGGGGGACAGCAGGAAGGGGTCAGCAAGCGACCAGTTCCCATCGCAGGCAGGGAGCTCAGGTACTGCTTCCAGCCTTGCAGGTACTGATGGTGGGATTTGGATTGTACTTTTCCTGCGTCTCAGGTGAACGCCCTATTCCCTGGTTCTCAGCTGCAATTCTCTCTCTGATTCTTCTGACTCTTGAAAATCATTTCTAACTGTTAGCAGGAGCCCCTCAGAGGCATTGACAGATGGGTTAAAAATGGGATAAAAGGACTATTATCTTAGACATCTGTCTTCAGGGAAATAAACCCCAACAGGTGATCCTGCTATGCCCTTCAGTGAAAGCACAGACCAAGACTCTTGTGAATATTTACATATCTTTTGCACTTCTTACACTGGAAGCAGTTTTGATGAAGCCAGCTAACAGGGCTTAAGGTTACTTTATTAAGTTCAAGATCTCGGGTAGCAACTGCTGCTCTGAAGTAGTCTCTCGGCTTACACATCCATGACATTAATTGAATTTTTAAACTTTCAGAGAGAACTTTTACAATATTTTCTTCTGCCATGCTACCTTGGGGAGGTATAATTGCATTTTAACAACTGCCAATTCAAATGTGATTTTTAACCTTCCCCTTTTTATGTGTTGAAGTACAGGTAAGTCATTTTAACTTCATTTTTACTATAAAAATATTATCTACATAAATGAGAAATTAATTTATCTATAGCTGCCAGAAAAAAAAAAGCTGCAGTCAAGGAGCTACATTCATGCTCTTCAAGAAGTACAAGAGCTCCTGTTCAGTAGAAGAAATGAAAAGCTGTTGTAAGACTATTGAAGATACAAGGAAACCTGATCTAAAACTCCAAGTGGTGTAATTACAAACCATTAAAGCCTGATATGCACAGTCTTCTATGGGTTGGATATACAAATGGCAATTAAAAATACTGGAACTGTTACAAGCACAAAGAGATACTCTGAGGTATGCATTATGAGAGATAATGCCACGCTTTGGGTCATTGAATGCACTTAGCTTTCCAATGCATTTGCAAGGTGACACAGCTTGTCCTGTTTTGTTCTCTAATTATCAGGAAAGATGATGATGATGGAGCACTGAGAATAAAATAGAGAAGCCTCCACAAATGGACCACTTTAGTACTGTCCTTTTTACAGCAAGGTATTTCGAACAAAAGCAAGGATCTAATTAGAATGGCAACAAAGCTTAAACAATATCACTTTCCTCCTCTGGGATTACAGGCTGCTTCACGGGGTTTGTGATAAAGAAGGTTAAACTATGGCAATGGATTATATTGCACTGTTGCTGTTGGAGGAACAAATAATAATCATAGCAATGGCAGGGTGTCAGGCTCTTAAAATACACCCATCTAGAGCTGCTAAGGAGAATACTACTATTATTTATTCCACATGTGCTGTAGTATCAATGAAAGTCTGTCTACACACAGAATTCCCAGCCCTTCAACCTCACATGCATGCATAAAGCAGCACAATGCCAAATTTTAAAGGCTTGACTTGGCACAGTTACTACTGTACAGCACAGGAAAGAAGCTATGCCAGGATAAAGTACCTTTATACCATTAAAGTGATGGCCATAATTGGGATTTACCCATTTATCTGCATTCGTTTAAAAAGCAGAAAGTCAGGACCCACCTGATGCGTACACAGGGTATAAAACTGAGCATGGGCCAGGCCTCGCAGCCACCAAATAATAAACAGTAAACTTATTGATGTAGTGAAAAGCTACAAGGGATTGCAAGTATCCTGAAGGCAAGGACAGAATTCAAAATGATCTCGACAATCAAAGAAATAGCCTGAAAAACAAAGGATCCGATTCAACCGGGATCGTGTGCAGAGTCCCACGCTGCAGCCAGAACCATGGGTGCAGGAAT
>NW_009944864.1:23988-40282 GCF_000696875.1 Nestor notabilis
TGTGCTCAGCACTGCTAGTGAGGGTGCTGGGGAAAGGGTCTAGCAAAAGGGTTCCTGCTGGCCAGGAGGTGAACATGGGTAAGAACATACTGCTTTTGTGAAAGGGCAAAGTAACATCAGTAAGGGTGGCCGGACATGTGAATCCTGCCATGGCCCTCAGCCTTGGGAGGGCCGTGGCTGAAGCGCTGCGTCTGGTTTTGGATACAGCACTTCAAAATAGATGAGAGGCTACAGGAGAAGCAATGGGATCTAGAAAACATGAATAAAAGCCTGAAATCTCTGAGCCAGCATATGTCAGTCAGGATCATGCAGTGAACTCCTCACTTAGCTTTACAGAATTGTGTACCTAGTCTGCTCTCATGAGACCCCACCTGCAGTACTGCATCCAGTTCTGGGGACCTCAACATAAGAAGGATGTGAACCTGCCGGAGAGAGTCCAGAGGAGGCCATGAAGATGCTCCAAGGGCTGGAGCACCTCTGCTATGGAGACAGGCTGAGAGAGCTGACCTTGTTCGGCTTCTTGGAGAAGGCTCTGGGAAGACCTTAGAGCAGCTCCCAGTGCCTAAAGGGGTGACAAGAAACCTGCAGAGGGACAAGAGCGTGTAGGATGGCTTTAACCTGACAGAGGTAGATTTAGATTAGATATTAGGTAGAAATTCTTCACTATGAGGGTGCTGAGGCGCTGGCACAGGGTGCCCAGAGAAGTTGTGGCTGCCTCACCCCTGGAAGTGTTCAAACACAGATTAGACAGGGCTTTGAGCAACCTGGTCTAGTGGAAGGTGTCCCTGCTCATGGTACGGGGTTGGAACTGGATGAGCTTTAAGGTTCCTTCTAACCCAAACCATTCCACAAATCTATGATTTTAAAAGTTTGTTTTCAGTGGGTTCTGCCAGTTGAATAAAAGGAACGACAAACTTCAACAGAATGGCTTTCGGAAGACAACAGTCTTATAATGTCAAAATACACTTAACTGGTAAACATCTGATTCCATCCAGCCATTACTTGATCGGGAGCATTCTTCTCCAGACAAATCCCAGACATTGCAACTATTTGCATTAAAAGCTACTATGTGCTAATTTTAAAGATTTGTGCATCACTTCTCTGAGCCCATAATGGCAGCTTTACTGTGTTATAAAAACAGTTAAGCATGGAGAATTAATGGAAAGATGTCTTTTCTACTGTAATTAGTTCAAATTACTAAATCTGAGCAGAACTGAAATCACTCACTGTACTTTGAAAAGAAAGTTTCAATTAAAAAGAATAAAAAGGAACTCCATGTAAATATTTATATCATAGCTTAATTTAATCTTAACAAAAACAATACCAAATAAATCACTGAAAGGAAACCGGGTTTCATGTTGTACTGTCTTCTTAAGATTGATGGCTCATGTTCAGAAACAATATTACTTAAGAGAATGAAAGAAATCACCAACGCTTCCTTTTTTGTCAACAGAAACATTTTTTGTTCTCAAAATTAAAACAGGAGGTTTCAAAAACACAGTTTTAAAGAGAACAAATCAAGAGATGGACTTTACTAACAAAATAAACACACCTGATGATAGGAGATGGGAACGGGCTTCCGGAAAACGATCCACTCCACGATCTCGCTACACGGAGGAGTAGTCAGAGAACCTGCGTAGCGATAGTAACTCCCCAGCGATGTCGGCAGGAGCTCCCTCAGCACAAAGGGATCCAGAAAGGTCTCCTTCTCTGCAGGGAAGATTGACAAGCAGAATTACACTTCGGTTCTTTTTACATGTCTTTAAAGCAGACATCACACTGATAGGCAGCCTAACAAGGTGTAACGGCAACAACATGTTTTATCATATATATATAATGAAAGGTGAAAACACCCTATCAGGAAGGCTCTGTAAGAGATGATGTGTTGATTACTAAAAGAGCAGCCAAAATGCTAGTCAATCCTATACCGAACACGCATACTCCTATTTTGAATGTGTGCAGGTGTGAAGTGCCCTTGTTATCCCACTGGTTTATGCTAGAATAGAAATAACACCATATTCAGTGGTTTCAGTACTCAGTAAATGGCTCTTCAGTGAGGATTCACCAAGACCTGGCAGGGACACAGCAGGCTGCAGTGGTCCTGCTTGCTGCTGCCTGACCAAAGAGCATCAGGGAGCACATCCATCCCATCTGCACCAGTGAGAGAAAGGGATGCAGGAGCAGGGTCGATCCCTCTTGCAGGTTGCTGAGATGAAGGAGGCTGCAGAAATAAGCTTCAAAGGTACAACCACTGCCTTTTCTCCCTAACCCAAGAAACTCCCTCCCCAGGGTCCAACAGTCCAGAGACAAACCTTTTGCTCTAAGAAGCTCCTTGGACAGCCCGAAATGCAAACCTAAGCAGTGAAAGCGTTTAGCTTGAAGTAACAGTGACAAGCTGGTAATATTTAACACTGTGAGGAAAAATAAATAAATGAAAGGAGGGAACAGCTGCAGGCAGACAATTTCCCTGCCATCCCTGAGCATTTATCCTCTGCAATTTATGTTGACTCTCAGGCCGGAGCTCCCTCTCAGCTTGTGCAAAGGTGTTCACTGCCTCAGGGCATGTGGATGCGTGAGGCTCTCCCATACATCTCTATTCCTCACTTTTTATATTCTCCGTGCCTCAAACAAGAGCACACATGTAGGTAGCAGGAACTCTTCTCTACCCGTCTCATCAGAGCTGCTAAGCAAGCCTGCTCCCCTCGCAGCAGAGCAGAGATGCAGGTAGGCTGGTGATTGACACACACGTCTTCCAAACTCAGGAGGAAAAGAAAAAAGATGGAGTCTGCAGAATTCAATTCCACAGCATCCCACAGCTCTCTACAAGTCTTGATCAAATCAAGAGTTGCCTATACCTCTGAGCAGCAGCCTGATCATCAGGGGGATTTTTTAACTCCACTGCTGCTGCAAGGTGCAAATGCATAATGCACTTCAGACATCTTCTAGTCTTCTGCCCAGTATCAATGTTTTTATGGCCTTTAGCATTCCAAAATATACGGAATTCTATTAAAGTCATAGTATACATTGAGACAGAATACTGCAATCTCTTCATTAACAATTTCTTTCCTTCTAATTCAAGCAGATACCAACCACTTCTGCATCTTCAAATAGGAAACAAATGATAAACCACATTTTTACCTCTTGATAGCATACCTCTGGGAAAAAAAAATGTGCTTAGATAATAAATAGTGAAATATATATGATTGGCCAAAGTTCAAAGAGGTTCTAATCAGAAGTTATAATCACAGCAAAAGGTCGTATTTAATTTGATTGGCTTATTTTTATGCAGGAAAAATTGGTTGGAAAAACTGCAAACTCAGTCCCAGGATTTGATTTCTGAATGCAGCACACATACGTCGGCACAGCAAAATGATATGGAGCTTCTATTTGAGACCCTGTCTCTCTCTGTACGGAAGCTGAGCACACAGTGGACCGCTATGAATCTGAAAGAGCATTAGAACACGCAACCATCCTCTTTGTGTTAACAGCCAGCAACTATATATGAAACAGATGGGAGGTAGATGCACACTTTGAAAAGAGCATCCCTCTCGTATTTAAGGAAAAATGTTTCAGTTAAAATTAACAATTTAACTATTTTTAACTTTTATAATCTTGTATTTAGATTGACAGGATCACTTCAGATGCTGGATAAACATTCTGTGAGAGACTGAGAATATGGAGTATCCCTTTATCAAGGGATGGCAGGAGAACGAAGCTCATTTTACACTTTCAAGGATTTTTGTGCCATGTGCTGACAATATTATATTTTAATAATTAATTGTTCATCAAAGGAAAAGATGAAGAACAGGGATGCTAAATTCAAAGTTATTCAAATTGCAAATATGAATAATGCATGACTTTTATATTAAATACACACTGTATTAAGTAGTCTACATTTCATCCAACTCTGTCTTTCATTTTTAAACATTTTGAACTACAATATGAATAATCAACTAAGGGAAGCTTATTTAGACAGAGAAATACCTTATTTGAATCCAAACTGGAAGTATCCGACTATGATTAAATTTTGGTTATCAGTTAGGGAGGGTTTTTTCCAAAGCATTTGGAAAGTCACAGTCAGCTGTGAGAGAGAGTATTTCTTGAGGAAAAAGCAGCTTTGCTAATACACAGTTTAAGTAGGGCAAGGTGTGCTCAATCTGATTTTTCATGACTACAAGCAATGCTTTAAGTTTTCATTAATGAATTCTAAAGATTAAAATTAAAAAAATACACATAATTGGATTAAAATGACTACTAAAATGATGATAATCAATTGATTATGCTTTAATAACCTAACATTTTGAAAACAGACCATTCATTTGTATTGCTTCCATCTAGATGCATGGTGCAGAGTTCTAGAATCTAGAGCCACAAACAGATCTTTATATGAAGCTTAAAGGAACGTAGAAATTCAGGAGTCTACCTCCCATATCCTTCAAGAGCATATAGAAACAGTAAATGCCAAGCTGTAAAGAAGAAAAACATGTTTATCATTTGTTTCCTTTTTGGAGATGCAGAAGTGGTTGGTATCTGCTTGGATTGGGGAGGGACTCTTCGTTAGGGACTCTAGTGGTAGGACAAGGGGTAATGGGTTTAAACTTAAACAGGGGAAGTTTAGATTAGATGTAAGGAAGAAGTTCTTCACAGTGAGGGTGGTGAGGCACTGGAATGGGTTGCCCAAGGAAGTTGTGAATGCTCCAACCCTGGAGGTGTTCAAGGCCAGGTTGGACAGAGCCTTGGGCGACATAGTTTAGTGTGTGGTGTCCCTGCTCATGGCAGGGGGGTTGGAACTAGATGATCTTAAGGTCCTTTCCAACCCTAACTATTCTATGATTCTATGATTAGAAGGCATTCACTGAATACGGCAGAAATATTTTATATACATACACACAGATGTGTATATTTCTAATTCCCACTAAATGGGAAAGAACAAGGTTGTGGATAATACCAAACCTTTCTTCACTGTCTTAAGACCAGCTCCTATTTCCTATTTTCAGTGTTTGGGACAGGTACAAATTGAGCCTGGAGGGCTGGGAATGGACTGAGCAGGGTGAGGAGTTCTAGGAGAAAGAAAGTGGGCAGGGCTGGGAACTACATGATCTACAAGACAGTATTTGCTGACAGGTACCGGGAAATAACTGACAGACAAAAGCACCAAAACACACCAATGAAAACATGTGTTCACTGGCAAATCTGCAATCAATGCTGCAAAACCAATCTGTGAACTACTTGCTCGTTCTTATACCCAAACCAGAGCCCCACCGAAGCACCTCTTCTGCTGCTCCTTGTCCTACTCCCACCTCAACACCTAAATGCAGTCAGACACCCAAGCAGAAAATAAACGACCATGAGATCAGAGCCCCAGAGATGTGACCCTAAAGACAGGCCCTCAGCTAAAGAACATCCCTCTGGGAATGCAGCAATAGACATGCTGCTGCAGCCACCACTCCCAGGCAATGCAGAGAAAAGCAGCACCCTAATCATCCACTGAGATGCCCCACTAACACAGTGCAGCATTTATCAGCAGTTAACAAACAGCAATACTTTGTTTACAGCACCAATGCTCGTAGAAACATGTTCACTCCAGTATTTCCAAAGGAAGAATGAGCAAGTACCATAGATTCACTGCGGACAATTAAGACAATGAACATGACATTTAAACTACCGAGTGCTCCACAGCATGAAAGGACAATATTGTATTTTAACCCTTACATTCACAAAAAACAATTAACAGAGCCAGCTGGTAACACACTTGACCTCCTGGTACAACATTCATGTCTACTTCTTTTTCCTTCTCCCGTAAGAGCAATGTGAAGAGTCACAACCAGTATATTCATTGGACTGATAAATCTCCCCACTATTTTGCACGGCACCAAGGGCCATTATACATGCAATTGCAGGCATGCTTTAAAAAGCTGACCCATTTACACTCCTTATTTGTCAAGGCATCACCACTAGATGTGAACTAATACTGAACTGTGCACAGTAGGTTTCCAAGCAGAGTTAAAAATCAGATCTTAAAAGAGATACCAGAAGTGAATCTCCACCAGCTACTGCAGTTTTCACAAGCTGATGCCAGCAATTACTATATTGCAAAAGCCATCGGTCGAACATTTTGAGTCCGAGGACTGACTTGCTAAAAATATACTCTGTAAAACACTGTATAAAGATAGATCTGAACCTCAACCAAATCACTGCAGAGTAAGAGGCTTCTAGAGAGATGCAGGTAAACAGCACACAACTATCTGTGATCAAAACCCTTTTAAAATCTAACAGGAACTTGGATTGGAGATCACAAGAAAATAACTATACGCCAAGTTCATTTATATCTCATGGAATGCTTTGGGACTTTCATCATGCCTCTCAGTAAGAAAACAGGAACTTGGCTGCAGTGAAAACAATATCTTAAAATGAGCTTATTTCCAAAATTAACGTATGCGCAATGCCTGATAGGTGGAAACGTCACCCGGCTCCGCTTTGAATAACTGAAATCTGCACTACCAATATGAAGAGCTTTGAAAGTCTCCCAAATTTGTTAAACAATATTACTGCCAATTCCATTTGCACAATGAGCCAAGTCATTCTAAAGCTTCTGCATTCGAACGTTTAAAAAGCAAACACACAAAAATAAGCAAAAGGACACCACGTCGCACACCCACTGAGCTAGAACTCCCCAGATAAAGCAAGCTGCACACCAGAGCCAGGGCCTCGGCTCACAGGGATGATTTGAAAGATGAGATTACAAATAGTATATGTTATTTTAACTGGTAAGATAAGTAGATGAGGACTTGCTGTGTAAATCCAGCAGTTTGTGAGAGTCCCCTGTACTCAGGTTAATTCTTGTCATTTATTGTGCAATTATTTTTCTCGCTTTTATTTAGTTTTCTAAAATAAAGCAGGGCCTCTGCTGAACAATAGGGAACCGTAAGGACACAGAATGCACAGCATGGCAGAGAGGAAGGGAATGAGATAATAACACAGTCCTGCAGACTAATTTAATCTGAGACAAGCAGTGAGTAGTATAAAAAAAGAGGAGGAAAAAAAAGGCAAAGTCTCCTATGCAAAAATAAAGAGAAGTTGAATATTTCCACGCCAGGTGTTGGTCTCGGGCTTAATTTTAATCCCTCCCTCTTTTAAAACAGCTCAGGAGGAAAAAGTTTAACTGGGGAGGAGAGGTCTTAACTCTCTGAATAAGTCAAAAGTAATTCTGAACCTTTAATGCTTGAGTGAGACAAAACCTCACCTGAGGCAGAGGCAGATGTGGAGACAAGGACATGGAAACCAAGAAATACAGAATGGTCACCAGTGACAGGGAAGAGAAAGAAACCACAACAAGGACTTTAGAGGAGAAGAGGATCCCTGGAGCCAGCCGGACCCTCGCAGAGGTAGGCTGAAGCGAGGCAGAAGTGGCCAGAGGAGTGTGGGCTGCTCATGTCTGCTCCAGGACAACTGCATGTTCTCAGACTTTACCACCTCTCTCTTCTCAACAAACATCCTTAAAACCCACCAGCAAAGCACCCAGCTCCTTCCCCCTGCAGCTGCTTTGTTCACATTCAGCATTAACCTTAATTCTTAACTTTAAACGACTGCATGAATTAGTTTTTCTGTGCAATTTATCAAACCTATGTCAGCTCATTGGTCTTAGCTGTGACCAGCGCTTCTTTCCACACAGCAGAGAGGTGAAGGACTAGAGATTTCCAACACTTCCATCATTTATTCTTTTAAATTATACAGACCCCTGCAGCTATGCACAGAGCTGCCCTATATAAAGGTGTGAACTTATCACCTCTGCTCTCATCTTCGTTTCCCACTTCCCTCCTTCTCCCCTTTGATTCACAGCAACAGTGTCCCGGCCCCTTTCACATGGCTAGTCTGGCTGTGAACACAAGAACGGATCAGAAAACCAAAGAATACATCCATATCATCCCTGAGGAAATAGAAATGCTCCTCCACATTTCCTTCTCAGTTTAACACATCGAGCTGCTCTCCCTTTGATGGCCTTCCTTGTTCCAAATTGGGCTGCTGCGTGCTTCAAAGTTTTACTTTAAAAGATGAGGTCCCACAGTATCACATCTCACCCTCAGCCCTCTCCCCCGCCTTTCTTCTCCACAACCCCTGGATATTTGGTGCAGGAAGCAAACAGCTTGTCAGGTGGTGTTATGGTTAAAGTTAATAACAAAAGCAAAAACCTGTCATGCTGCTAATGGTGTTTTCTTGTTATTTTGCCTTCTGGTGTGACAGATCCACAGGGTAACTAACACTGTCTGGATTGCTTCCTTTTTAGTGCTGATTTATTTTAACAGGTTATTCACTGATTTTTGCCTAGGACAAGTGCAGGGATGTGCAACATATTTACTCTCTATCCTTTTTCATTATTAAAGCAATTCTGTTCCCAATGTATTTTGGTCTCCCCAGTAGCCCCTGAAACTTTGGTGGTCACCAACCTGTCTGAACACCTCTCGCCCATCTCAAGGGAGACCCAAGATCACACTCTGCTCCATGCTGAGCACGAGTTATGGCATTTTAACAATACAAAGGCAGAGGTTTTCTTCCAAAATCCCTTTTAAATAAACAAAGGTTCCTTTTTTCCCCTCACCCCACCCCACATTCACAAACAACCAACAGATGCCATCAATTCACTTTGTACCTAAAGCTTTTGATCTGGCTGCACTTTGATTTTCAGTACTCACTTTTGACAAGGAAGGGAATAAGAGCCCCATTTTTGTGACATTAATAGAGGCTTTTCTGCTGTGGTAATTTATTTGTGCTCTGCTAATAATTTTCTGCTGATGTGTGTAGATTCTTAGTGACAAGACACAGGAGAACAGGACAGACTGACAAAACATGGTTTCCATCACCTTGAAGGATTTTCCGGGGGCTTGGGGTAGTGTGGGATGCTGCACAGGAAAACAGGACTGTGCAAAGCACCCGTGCTCAGGGTGGGAGAGGGCAAATGCACCGGGCGAAGGAGACTCACTGTAATGCCTTTCAGGCAGCTTGTAAGAACAAGGAAAAGGCATCACTAAGAGGCTTACATACAAAGCAGTACTAGAAAGGGCAAGTCAAAGACGGCAGAGGTGGGGAAAAGCGATGTTTCTGTGCAATAGCTCCATCCTGCTAGGTGCTCCTTTGAGATCTTGCTGAAGCATGTGGCAGACAAAAGCTTTAGTAGCCATTTTAATGCAAATCAACTGTATAAAACATAACCTGGTATTTCACATTCCCCTATTCCCACAAGGGCACAATCATTCTTTCTGAGCCCCTGGGAGCCTCCTCAGCCTTTGCACAAGAGCAGCTCCATCCTGCTCCGTGTTCCTCAATATCACAAGGCAGGTTGAGGAGTAGAGAGGTGCTGAGGGCAGAGCACCCAGCTGAGCACATCACAGCAAAACTGAAGCTGAACAGTCTGATTTGCAGCACCACGACCAGCCCACGTGTGGTGCAAGTGCAGCCAGGCGCTAGTGACTGTTACTTTACCTAATGACCCAACTTCAACTAAGGATGTGCATCATCCCACCGGCACCGCTGGAGACCTTTCCCATCAGCTTTCGTGATGAGAAAAGCATTTGAAGAGGAGCTACAAAAGACCTCCAGTGGTCACAGCTGAAAGACACTGGCAAGTTGGCATCAGAGAATCCGTATC
Source organism: Nestor notabilis (assembly GCF_000696875.1). Lineage (NCBI taxonomy): Eukaryota > Metazoa > Chordata > Aves > Psittaciformes > Psittacidae > Nestor > Nestor notabilis. The sequence continues at coordinate 33,632 of NW_009944864.1, forward strand.
ACTCCCGCCCATACCCCATATCCCTTCTGCAAAGAGGGCTGCACGCTCCCAGCTGTCAGTCCCTGGCGAGCTCCGTGGCAGACGCACACTTGCCGCGCACTTTGCGGCAGGGAAAGCAGGAGTGAGAATAGCAGGCACCTCACCACCGGGAGGTGTGACAAATCCTTGGCAGAGCACAAACCCAAAAGCAGCTTTAGAATCAGCAACAGGCATCTGACAGCTCTGAAAAGAGCCTCCTCGTTGTTCCTGTGCCTTTACAATGCTCTGCCAGGATAGGTGCAGGACTCGGGATCGATGTTCCCAGCATTGATGTGCTGGGAACGCACTGTTTGGCAGGTAGATCCAGGGGAAACCCAAAAGCATTATCCTTGATCCAAGCATTGTTAGGTGCTTTGGTACATCGCTGCTTTTCCTTCCAGCTAAGCAACTTTATATGGTTGCTCATGTAAAATCGAGCTTAATGCGGCATTAAGATTCTACAAAATTATGCCTGGAGATGAGGAAACAAAGTGAACTCTGAGTAGCAACTAAGCCTGTATTGATTTTTATGTGCGTTTCTCTATCATTGTTACTAAGCTGGTGACAGTATGAAGGGCACAATTATTTATGTTCCATCAAATTAGTAAGTAATTCAAATCCCTGACAAAATCTCAAGCAAAAATTGCTTTCACTTCCCCAGGAAGTCCTTCTGATGCTGGAATTGTTCACTTACCCTTGGAAGGGCACTGTAAGAAAACAAGGAAAAGCTATGCAAGAGAAACTCAAAACCAGCTCACCACCCATCAGTACCATACCTACATCTAACTGAGGGTCACTGTACCTCTCACCATTATGGGGTGGTGTGGGTACCCCATATGGCATGGCACAGACTTGAGTCCCCATATAGGACCGGGCCATCTAGTACCACCACAAGGCAAATGAAATAAGGATGATGATGAGTGTTTGTGTGAGTAACTTCCTCTTTGAAACTGAATGATTGCAAGGAAAGAATGACTGTGCGGCACAACCTGGGAATGATGCTCTGCTGGCTGGAGGGAGAAGGACACAGAAAACCAAGGAAGTCTTACTTAAATAGGTGTGTTGAGATGAGGCACATGGAAGGAGCAAAGCTGAAGGGCTGGTGATCTTTCCAGGCAGCAGACGATATATGAGCACAGTCTAATTCAAAAGCAAGGTAGTTATCTCAACATTCACATGTATTCTTGATTTCTACATTTTAGATGTGTGCCTTTGTATTGTGATGAACACCTAAAACCAACACCAGCATGGAAATGTTATAAAATGCAAAGAAACTTAAGGTTTCAATTTTGCCTTTCTCCAGCTTCTTTTGTTGGATCCCTGCTTGATCCAACCACTCTATTCAAAAACCACAACTTTTCCACTGTATTTCAGCCAAAAAGTCCATGTTGCCTTAGGGTCCCAGTTGAATGCAGCCAAATGGAAGGCAGGAAGCACCTTTTCAGATAAATTAATAAAAATGTGCTCATGCGAGATATAAGTATATTACATCAAGAAAAGAAATGAGAGCATCTGGAATAAAAGCTCACATCTTCACTATTATTCTATATAATAACATTAAAAGAGAGATACGAGATGAGAATCTTTCACTGAAGCATTCTGTCAATATTTAAGTTAAAGAGAACGATTTCTTTGAACAACTACTTTATAGGAGGAAATTCCCTTACTCTAACCACCAAAAGAACCTTAGAAGAGGCCTTTAATCAGGGCCTTTGAAACAGGAAGGAAAGCAAGATTTTCCTCTTTTTCTTCCTTAATGTTTTGAAAAGGAAACAAGCTATTGAAATATATCAAGTGATTTCCTTTACTTGAAACACTAGCAGCCTTCTGTGCATTGTGAGCAAAACAAAAATAAACTCCTTTTATCCACCCAGATTTTGCTGTGGATAGGCAGCACCAAGACAGACTAATCATTATGTGGTCAGGGAATCACAACCTTGGGACCGTGTCACATCCTACCCAAAGAATTATTTTGGGGAATGGAGTAATACTCTTCGGAGACACCGGTATGATCATCCACCTGTGGCTATTTTGGCTGCAGCAGCAAGGAGCAAGAGAAGGAGCAGGGAGGTGGCTAACAGAGTGCTGCACTTGCAGGGGGTAGGAAGTCTTGAAATACAAGGCAGGTAGAAAATAAAGCTAAAAGAGATCCTGGTCCAGTTAAAAGGCAGCTTGATTTCAATGTCGAACCACACAGCCAGTGAAAAATCCTTGCAGCCCAGCTCATCCTCACTTTACTTTTGCTAGCCTATTTTGTTACCCAGTGGGAGCTAGATAATGACATCTATTGGCTGGGAGTACCTAGCAGCATTCCAGCAGATGCCTTTTGAATGAGATTATTAAAACTTTACAAATCATTATATTAAAATCTGACAAGAGCACTTTGGGAAATGGAGCATCTTGATGCCATTGCTAATGATGCATTACCCATGGTAAGGTTTCAGGAAAATTCCTAAGTAAGAACTGGTTATAAAAGTATAAAATACATTAATATTTATTTCAGTACCTTCTATAAGTTCAAGGATAATAGGTTTATATTCATCAGAACAGCCGAATGATCGTATTTATGTCAGCATGAGAAAGATGTTCATCTGCTGCACAGTTTAATTAATTTTCATAGATAGTTAATTTTCTGTTTCATTATCAGCTCCCTAAATTTGAAAGACAAATAATTTATAAACAAATAGAAACTTCAGAGAGGAGTATTTTTAGAGCAAGCAGAAGATAAATAGCAGGAGTGAAGCATCAATGCTGCCTTCGAAGTACTAATATGAATGATATATGGCAGTAGGGTTTGATTGATAACTTACGCATTCTCGAGCAGTGACTGAACAGAAACAAATTGTTTACTGTTAACCCCAAACCATTTTCAGGTAACAAATGACTCTGATCTTTACCAATCAAATAATGGCTGTGATGCCCTTAAATATCAGTGAATGAGGAATGTACAGGCTTACCGCGTCCTTCCAGGGGTGACCTGATCCCTTAAGGACAATATTCCTGTCCTTCTCCCCTTCCCAGCAAGAAGAAAGTTTAGGCAGCTACTTACCGTGATGTACAACGCCCTTCAACCCATGGATAATGGGATCCAGTGCTGGATTGTCCCTCTGACTGACCTACAAGCAAAGGATACAGGATTGGTTACATCTATCCTGGCATCAGGCAGAACAGTCTCAGTTTAATCTTCTAAAAAGAAAAAAAAGAAGATGTTATCTAACAAGCTGCTTAGTCCTCACATTTACAGTGGCTCTTCACCAAATGCCAAAGCTTCACGGTGTAATAAAGTAAGGAAGGTTAAATCAAAAGAAAGCGTCCTCTGATATCATTAAAACATTAGCCATATTATCAGCCCTGCAAAAATCAGCCCCTAAAACCAGAGAGCTGGTTTTTCTCTAGCTACTTCTGCTTTCATAGAGGAAAACTGCTGTGATAAACAGAATTTATCTCAGATCAGTTCACCCCTTACTGATATAGGAATAAATCTCATGTTGCCACTGGAACTGGTGAAGCTGGATCCCTCTCAGCTGTAATGGAGTTGGGCCTTGGCATCTATTCGCTATTCATATTTTTACATTCATTTAATCTACTGTCACTTGAACAAGGGAGAGGGGGAAAAAAACCTCTGTGAGAGGATCTAGAAGAAATCTCTGATTTTTGACAATGTAATTGCCTGCACTGCCAGACCAAAACCTGGTATCTCGCAGTATTTCTTCTATCACCCAGCAATCATCTGTAACCTCCGCAACAGTGAAACCCAGCACGAGAGAGAGGAGGGGAAGGCAGGAGGAAGGATTAAACCTACTGAAGTCCACAACTTACAAATTAAACCCATCACTTCAGTGCTTGTAACGCAGCCAAGGAATTTACAACCAATAATGCAATTTTTTTTTAACATTTTGCTTCTTCAGAGCTATTAAAGGAGTAACTTCCAATTTCTGTGACCATGTTCCGTTTTTAACACACTTGCCAGTCTGCTTTTAGGAAATAAATACTGGTTTGTTCCTCATTCATGGGGCACTTCTTTCTTACGTTTTTGCCACTAGTCAGTATCAGAAGCCTGAGCAGTGTTGATCATTTTTGGATGAACTGCTCCTAACGGGCACACACATTGAACGCAACGGAGCTCCTCTGGACTTTACTGCCTGCCCATTATCTCAATGTCACGAGGAAAAACAGAGCTGAATCCCTTTATAGTGTATTAACATCTGAGGAAAGGAGTGGAGACAAAAGAAAATATTCCTGACAGAGGACCTTGTGCCCAGCAGGGAAAACACTGTGTCACAAAGCGCAGAACCAGCTTGGAGCACACTCTTATGAAGGGGACATTGACCACAGCACATCCAAAAAATGCTTTATGGTAAAAAAACCCTACAATTTTAATGGCCTGAGGAGACAAGTGGAATCCACTGCCCAAGTTTCACAAGCACAAGCACGTTTCTTCTCGTCCTTCCTCCCCATGACTAATTAGGAGTCTTAGAAACCTCGTTATGTTCTTAGCCAACTGCACTGAAAAAACCCACAACAAACCACCTTTCTTTTCTCAGTTTATTTGGTCTTTGAAGTACTCTGCTGCGTTCAGGACACATTTTTGTGCTCTTGTCTAGAGACAAAACGGTTTGGTTCAGTTTGGTGTTTTAAACGGAAATTGAAGATGTGTTTCTCATCACAGTACTCCAGAACTTCCAAGAATCAGGTAGGGCAAGATATGCAGTAAAATTACAAAAGTAGCAATAGCAGCTTTGAAATATACACAGCTTAGATGTTACTGACAACAATATTATGAGCCCTGAAGGCTGTAAACTCTTTGAAGCATGAACTTTTATATGCCCAAAGGGGTGGCTCTGTACTCTTTGGATGCTGTATAAATAATAATCACAGTACGCTGGACCCAATGACCCACTTTGTAGGTTCTGTCTGGCTTCTGGCAAACGAACAGTAAACACTAAAAATGCAGAACTGTTGCAAGGCATGTTCCTGCATCTTTTCCACTTATTCAGGTTTCTCCAAGCCATGGCTACCACTTAAAAAAATAAAAAAATCATTAAAACCCCCAATTTAGTACAAGACTGTGAAAAAACCTTGTATTGGACTTGAACAATGTTTTATTTATCATTGCTTAACCATAAGTGGTAATGAGTTTGCCTTGTTTTTATTTCTGGTGACAGCTGCAATCAGTTTGAAGAAAGCAAATAGATGGAAAGAATCCTAAAGGTTAAAACTCTTCCTTTTGGGATTTTCTGTCAAAGTAGATCAATTCTTAACCTCAGCCTCGGCAGCGTGCCTTTAATCTGCTGAGGTGCTATGCCTATATAGATCCAGCTACGCAATCTATTTGATAGCATATTCTGCAAATCTACTGTGTTCTTCACCAGCATGAAACCAAGAGTCGTGTTATTTCTCTGGGAGCTGGAAAGTAAATGCTCCATGGATGTGTAATCATGTTTTCATCGAGGGTATGGGGAGTGGGATCTCATGTTTCTTTAAAAACCACATGCAAACAAGTACCACTTGTGGAGATGTCAGTTCAGACCTTTATGGGATATAGTCTTATTTTCCTCCCAGATGCTTCTCCCCTTTTCTCCAACTACTCACACCCTGCTCCCCCACACTCCACAACAAATGTTTCAGGATTTTGGCAACACCATTAGAAATTTCCTGAAACTTTTCTCATCCTGTGGAATGGTTCAAGCTTCAGAGCAAAGCTTTTCTTACATTTTTGCTTCAAGTTCTTTAAAAAAAAAAACCCAAACCACCTTGAATTTTCTTCCTTTTTTCTCCACTGCTCTGCATCATTTTTATGCCTGTGTTCATAGAGAAATGGAGGTTTCTGAAACACAAAATGTCAAGTTCTATCCCTACTGCTGTACGCCTCTGGTTTAACTGGCCTGGAGCTGGTTGAGATCAGAGATTCGCTCATACATGAATCCTGTCTCTGACAACAGCTGATACTTAATAGAAAGGAAGGGGGGAAAAAAGGCTGAAGGAAAAATGGGACAAAAATATCTAGAATAAGAAGTGTCCTTCTGACCTCCTTTATGATTCCATGTCATGAAGCTTGTAACCTTCTACAAACTGTTTTCATCTTCTCCTGTTATATAACATGTATTACAGAAGAGTATTTTTTATTATCTTATGAATCTATCCTGTAGGAAAATAGCAATGGATTTTTCAGATTGGCTTTACATGCCATATTTCTTATGGCGCCTTGGCTGCAGAGTTAGAGAAGGACCACACATCTGTAACTGGGTCTCAGCTTTACCCAACACACACCCGACAAAGCTGCACAGAGCTTTTCTTTTCCTGTGAGAGAAGAGCAATGAGTTTCCCTTTCCTTCAAGAGGCCAACACAGAAGAAACATCACGAATGAAAATTTCCCAAGCACAGGAATTTCATGCACAAACACAAACCTGCTATGCTGCAGGTCATGAGCATACTGCATAGCAAACATTAATAGACAGATGGAAGCCCATCCTGAAATTGCCCTAAAATAGCCACGGTACCACTATGACAAACGCTTCCTGAACAAGATGCTTTTGCTAAAGACTAACACTCTACAGGTCTGCAGTAAACAGGATAAATAATGCTTGCGTGCATCACTTATAATTGAAAAATGCCTGTAATCCTCTGCAGCA
>NW_009944864.1:40313-40561 GCF_000696875.1 Nestor notabilis
AAATAGGTAACTATCACATCAAGCACAAGGGAAAAATAAACAGAGATACCATTAAGCAGTTTCTTGTGCTAACAGAGCACTCACCATAGGGTAAATATGGGATGAACATGTCATGAGGAAGCAAAATCTCTTTGTTTAGCATACCCTTTGGGTGACTTCAGTACTCAGTACACCTGCTGTCCTGAGTAGAATGAATAGCTCGATGCTAATGCAATAAACAAAACAAGTGCTTAAATGTAGGGAAAGGT
>NW_009944864.1:40592-42621 GCF_000696875.1 Nestor notabilis
AGTGACGTCATTCTGCACTCATGAACTAGAGATGCTCTTCAAGCGGAGCCATGGTGGAAATCATTACCCCAGACAGGTTGCATTTACTTACAGCTGCCGCATCTAACGTGGGGACTGAGAGATGATTCATTCCTCAGTGAACAAGGTTGATCAGTCATGAACTCTATCGACAACAGCGTTAACACCTTTCAGCAGCAGAACCTGTTGTCACCTTGCTTTAAAATGCTGCTCCTGCAGCTTACCCTCGGTGTCGACAGGGTAGGTGACAGGCCAAGCACCTTCTCAGGATAATGTTATTAATACTGCAAAGAGGAAAGTTCCAGTGAAGGAGCAGAGCAGAAGTGTGACATGAGGACAGACAGCACCACAGCCAGGCTGACCATGGGCACCAAGACTTCACTAGGCAAGGTAGTACTCTATAGAAAGTCCCTGTGTGACAGCAATACTAAGTTCAGCATGTCCTGGTGAGCTAAAAACCCAGTTCTCATTAACTATCATTCATTGTACATCAAACAGCAGAAGCTCCTGTTCAGCTGATTATTTTATAGGACAAACTCAGAACCTCCTCAAGCCTCTGATTTTACAAAAATCAGCAGACTTGTAAAGTGTTAAAATTTATACCACATGCTATATAATTTAAACCATATGGTAAAATCATATGAGTAACCCATGACCTGTCTTTCTGCTGGAAACAGCTCTATAAAGCAGAGAAAAAAAAAAAGTCTGAGGCAAAAATTTTGAGCTTACAGTGCTTATTTTAGGAACAGAAACAAGAAGAAACAGGAGAACCCCCAAATACACACTGAGGCAGTTAGAGAAGCCACACAGCAACTCCAAGACTCCTGTCTGAAGGGCCAGACCTCCCCCATTTCCCATGGCTCTGGGCAGACTCTCCAAAAGCCAAGCTGTTCTCCCACCAACCAATACAAGAAGGGCTGGGGAAAGCACCACAAAACTCTCTTAATCACTGGTACCAGTGACCTTGTGAAAAGTCAGTGAATATTAACAGGCTTGAAGAACGCAGGAGTAAAGAATATACTTTCCTTTTTACAATATGATGAAATAGATCTGTTGGCATTGAAGAAAAGGGTGGGGGGAAAAAGAATAGAAGAAACCCCACCTATTTGGGGTGATATGAAATACAGATTTCTCTTTCACTTCCACCTTAAAAAAAATATGGCATTTAGACTTATTAAACTGTCATAAATTTGCAGCAACTGCTTTCAAGCTCATTAAATGGGCTCACAGACAGCATTGCAAAGCATCTCAAAATGAAGGAGAATGCCATAGTCGGTTATATTGAAAGGCAAAATGACACGCATTCTGTGCAAGTCAGAGGAAAATGAATGGCAACAATTTTGTGATACAGTACCTGAGCCTTTCCCCTCCAAATAGTGATATAATTTACTCTTCTCTCCCACTGCCACATTTGGCCCTTGACTTGGAAACTAAATCTTCAATCTATCAAGCCTCACCCATCTGCTAAGTAAAATGGCCAAGACAATCTGCATGCCTTGAATTCGATATAGCCAGCTGCTCCCAGAGTGCTGTGGCATTAACATCCAGAGACCATCCTCTTGTGCTGTAAATGACAGTGTCTGCCAAGGATGAATGACTACATACTTAACCATGGCAGCTGAAGCCAGTGACAATGGCTGACACTGAGAGATGCCAATATGTCAAATTCTACTTTCAATTACAACGGTGAAAGTCAGGGGTAATAGTCCCCTGACCATGTGCCTTCAGCTCCCATTCAGCCTGCGGTTAAGATCTACAGCTCACCAGCCAAGTACTCAAGTCTCCAAACACTCTGTACAAACAACTGAGAAGAAAAAGAAAACTGTTATAAATTAACTAGGTTGCAGAGATTAAATTGTCCTGTAGGGTTTCAGGACAATCAACATGGTTAAACAATTTATTCTCTTATCAGCTCTGAAGTGTTGGGCAGGTGCCAGTCCTCAGTCTCTATGGGAAAGGACCTGATTTTCACTGTTTTAGAGCCGGACTGAGAAGAGTCCCATTGAGCCGA
>NW_009944864.1:42652-80946 GCF_000696875.1 Nestor notabilis
AATCCCATTAACACGAACACTATGTCACACAGTATGTATTTTAACATCACAGCAACAGGATTTCAAAGAACGCAAGATAATCAAAGTCCAAAAAACCATACTTCCCTCAGCAAAGGGTAAGTACTTGGCATATTTCTTGTGAAACTCTTCAAATTCATGTATTTGGGGCCAAATTATTTTAGAGCCAGCTAACAATTTGGGTGGGTCCTACTCGTAACCCTTGTGAACAATGATGCTTTAACCCTGCATTGGTCTGCAGCATTGACAAAGGATACACATCCTGGCTTTGCAGTATGCACCCTTCTGCTCTACACAAAGTCCATTGTCTCACCTCTCCCTCCTCTCTCTTTTGAAGTTCACACTGTAAAAGCTAGTTGTGGATAAATATCTCATTTCTTAAACATTTCTGAATAAAAGGAAGTGAAAGATTTCAGCCAGATCTGGAATGTGGATGAAGAGATATGAAAAGTTTACATGTGCTTTGCTTTGAAATACAGTAAAATATATTTATTTGGATCTTTTCAGGAGAAGTGATGGTGAGATGGGACAGTGGTCAACACTACAGCACACCGAGCTATCTGGGAAGGCAAGAAAATGCCTACAGAGCTCCTAACACAGTGATAAGCTAGATCTGGTGCTCTTAAGTTTTTTACCTTCACAAGCACTAAATGATCCAGGAATGATATATTCCATCTCCTCCACAGATGATATTTTCTTCCATCTCCCCCATACATTCTATAATTGCACATCTCTCGTATGAGTTGATGCAAAAGGACAAATCTGGCCAAAAGCCTGCAGCCTGAGAGGGGTGAGCTGGGAGACAGAAAGCATTTGCTGTGTAATGAATGGACTGCCCAAAGTGAGTATCCTGCAGCATGTGTTTGTAAGGGAAAATAAGAAATGGAAACAGCCCCCTTAATACTTCAAGGTCTGCTCATGTGTAAGATCAGAGAGAATAACAGGTACCCGGGCAAGATGTGACACTGAACCTTATGCTGGCACACGTGCTATTTCACACGGATACAGCCATGACCTTTGGTTTTTTTAACAATGTGCATTAAAGCTGAGCTCGCTTTTGCCTACGGCAACTGGTTTCAGGTTCAGTGATTTGAAGGCAAATTCTGTTGAGTTAAATCTGGGGTTTAGCCTTCAAGTATTAATAATCCTGCTATGAATAAAAACACACTGAAGTCAGAGAGGTGAATTACACTGGCGGCGGGGGTGTTCCTACACGTCTCATTCACTATGTTGTTTGAAGAGAGAGGAAAAAAAAGTTAATGAGTCTTCCAATGATTATTTTAAATAGAGTAATGGGTGCACATTGATCCTTCCAGCTAATTCCACTTTGAATAATACATCATTCTGACTGAAAGCTTGCTAGTGATGTATTAACTTCATATTTCATCACAACTTTGGAAGGTATCTACAGTAAGATATTAACTAGCAGTGCCAAAGAGAAGAAGCTACCCTTCTTCCCTTTTTTTCAAGACCAAAATGGTTTCAAAAGCTATTGAGCTGACTTTGGGGTCAGGTGTTCTGGCTGTCCCTCAACTTTGGTGCAGTGCAATGCAGCTGCTTGCAACCACAGCTCTTCTCAGCCTTAACTCACCCTCTCTGTCGCTTTTTATCTGCTACTTCCAGACCCAGGTTAAGTTACAGACAACCTGGGACAAGGATGGGACAAGCTAGGTTATAGATAGCAACTGCCACATTCACTATGTCCAGTAGGGATGCTTGAAAATGCAAGCATAGTCACTCTTACACCAAAGGTTGGCTGAAATATCAGTGTCATAAAAAGAGCAAAGGGACAGCACAGGCTACCTCAGAAGAACATACAATAGAATTTGCACCGGAGAGACTGCCTGAAATAAAGCATAAGCATGAAGCTCAGAGGTAAAGTACTGCTTAGTTACTCAGCTCAGAGCACGCTGTATTTGTGCACACTGAGTTTCTTTGTTAGCGGATAGAAAACATTGATCCTGTACTGTAGACATGCTGGCAGCTGATGGATCAGCTCCCCGGGCTGAGGAAGACTTTGCAGCCTCCCCTTTGCAGCATTACCTCCATTCACCATCACAAGATTTGCAACCTCCAGGATGGTAAGAATCAGCCAGCAATGCATTTTCCTTTCTTTTTGTGAGCCACTTGTTTGCCCAGACTTTGACTCACTCCATTGATAAGGTAGGCATTAATTTCTCCTTGCACTTCAAAAGCACGATGCAGCCAATTCACTGCAAATGAACAGCACATTCAATTAACTAATTATTGAAAGATCTTAATACACATATATCTGAGGCAAAACAAAAGATAGCTGCAGCCCAAAAGCACAGTCTGATTAGTAGCAAGAGAATATCTAAGATACAAAGCTCTGTAAAAGACAAGAACGTGACTGCAACACAGAGGAGAGACAGCTTCAGTGGCAGATTCTCCAAGCTGGGAAAGCTTGATTGATAGACTTTACCATCTGCAGCTGCGCAAGAAAGTAGCTGCAAGTTTATTTAAAGCAATTTTGGTGCACTGAGCCTACTTGTTCTCCTTTGAGGAAATAATATGATTTCTTCATAGAGCATGTAGTCTACTTATTTAAACAGCAGTGTGCAAGATCTCTCAATCCTACCAGCAGTTCAGCTGGAAAAATGACACACCAGGGGGTAACATTTTATCAGGATGGAGGCTATTTTATAAAAACTGCCATCAGTTATAAACTGTTCTCACCATCTCAGTTTAAGGAAAAAAAAACCCAGAAAAAAGGAGTTGGGTTTCTTTTCGAGTTTCTGAAGTCTGCTCAATTTACAGGAGTTTTTAGGTAAAATAAACGTTTTGACCTATGGAGGGAGGAAAATGAAATGGTGCAATGGAAAAAACTATAACGAGCACTGCAGCCAGATCATCCTCCAGCACCCACTCTTTCATATACAGCTTCACACGTCTGGAGAGGCTAAACTCAAAACTGTGAAACCAAGGATGGCAGTTCGCTTTCCTTTTCTCCTGCTCCTGGCTTGAATTTGGTACAGACATGTGCAACTGAGAAAAGAGTATCTTCAGCTTTTTTTGCTTTTTTAAAAATAAAACAATGAATTCTAGGGGCTAAACAAGAAAATGTGCTGGTCAAAATGCAAACGGTGGAAGGGAACAGCTCACATGGGCTTCTGGAACCCCATTTTGCAGGGGGTCGTAATTTAATTGCCCCGGCTAAGCTTGCCTAGGATGCAGCAGAGATTTCAGCCTTTTCCCTCTCTTCAGCCAACACAAAGGATTTTGGTGAGACAAGTCACAACAATCACCCCTTTAAAACTAAGAAAAAGAGTCCTCTCAGCTTCCCAACATCTTTCATTCATTCTACATGAAAAGTCCTTGTTTTTTTTTACTCTCCCAGCATTGCCCTCAGCTCATTTCCCAACAGCAGCAGCTGCCTCCAGCCCTGGATGACTCAAGTGGCATCTATGAGTCACAGACACAAAGGATGCAGAAATGTCAATGAAGTTACGCAGCCACTTCCCCAATGACAACCACACCTCAGTTCACAATTAAATTACAAATCCAGTGAAAACAAATTGGTTTAGGGCAGATTATTTGTATTTTCTTTAATCCCCTGCCTTCAAACATCAAGATCCAAGGCAGTTTTCTTGCCATTCCTTCTACCTCGTTTTTAAGGTGCAAACTGACCTACTGACACTGCTGAAGGAATTATTGCTACAGCAAATTCCCTGTGTCTAACGGAGCAGCCATGGGCTGGGAGGGCTCTCAGGCATCTTTGTGGTACAAGAACCCCGTGGTGTATCATCAATAGCTTTCTGGCACAAGAGGACAAGTCTGTCAACTATGACACATTTTTGTATTTCTCTTTCAGGCACATTCTTCCATTTCTACTTCTCGTCTCTAAATTTTCAGTGTCATCTGAGTTCTTGCAGATGTCTGCAGCTTTGCAAAATGCTATGAACTTGCACAGTTCAGTGCTCGTGGTACCTAAAGCAGAAAGCACCGGCTAATCCTCAAGTTTCCTCACTCTCATTTCTGAGCTGCCTCCCTCTTCCATCACCCACCCGCCACTTCCTCCTCGCTCTCTGCCCACCCAGTGAGCTGTTTCTGTCTCCTCCAACATTACAGCATCCTCTCTTCCCAAACCGTGCCACATACGCCCTGGTGCACCCTTGCACGATGCTGCCACCTCCTTCTCTCTACCCACTGCCTCCTGCCTCAGCAAGGAAGTCCCTGTGCCCTTCCAACCCAAGCCAGACATCCTTCATGGAGACAGGAAAAAGAAGTAGACTTGGTTACTGAGGGTGACAAGTAGGCTCATCCAGGGGAAACTTGGATGCCAGCAGACAGGGTACAATGGACCCCATAGCTAGTGGGCATGAAGTGCAGATGCCCTAAGAGCCACATCCTTGAGCCAGGGAGGGTACCAGCAGCAAGGCGGTCACAGCAGTAAAGCAGCAGGTGAGATGAGGCAGTCCTCATCTCAAACTTCTTCAAGCCACTGAATTGAGAGTGACAGGATCTGGCCTGCAATTTTCTTCTCAGCTGCTTCTAACCTACTCAAGTTCCTGCAGCCACAAAAGTACAACTCAAAACCACCCTATTTCACCTGGTGTAACACTACATACAACAGTGAGGCTCATATGTCAAGCTGTTTATTTTTCACTTGGTTAGAATGACCAAACAACTCAGTTCCTTACAAAAACATTTCAACAAGTATCATGGCTTGTGTTTAGAGGAAATGGGGAAATTATTGTGCAGGAAAAAGCTCTTAGAACACAAGTGCATTAAAAGCCTGGGAAACATTCAGTTTGTGGCAGCAGTTTCTTCCTCTTGAAATACAAAGAAATACAAAAACCTAACATGACATGTATGCTTGTTTCAAGATGTTCTACATTTCAGCAGTGGCAAAGTGAATGCTATTCAATCACTGCGTGTAGTTGATAGTCTTAAAGCCACAGAACTCCTCAGGATGCTCTAGCCTTCATGCCTCTGCGCCACAGGCTTCTTACAGCTTTCCGGTGCTCCTGTGGAGCATGACCCATCTATGGAGGGGGTTTTCAAGCTCTACCTCTGGTCAGGAAGCACTCCTCCTACATGGGATATAACTTCAAAACTGAGAGAATTCAAAAATCTCAGTGAAGGTACAAGAGAAGAAACAAAATGCAACTGAACATGATTTAAAATAAAACTTAAAACATCGTTAGAACAAAAGGTGCTCTTTGAACAAGTCTAGTCTGACCCAGCGCAGTGAAGATGCTTCCTGCAGGTGGGTATGCACAGGAATGCTCTCAGGAAGAGTCTCCCACCTCCTCTCCTCTCTCACGCACTCTCTCAATCTGCTTGCCAGAGAACCTGCCTATTCATTTGAGGTGTTTGCTTCCTCCTTTTTGCCTTCTTTTCACACCGCAGCGCTTTAACTCCTGGGTGTCCACTGATCATGTAGCTGGTTATGATCCTATCACCAATACTGCAGCCAGTTGGCTGGACCATCCAGGTTCCTGGCACATGCTTTGCCAATACCCCAATTTTGGTATCCACCTCTAGAAAAGTGTATTATCTCTCTTAGAAAAGTTTCTTATCTCTTCTCTCAAAACCTAACAGGCTGCAATAACCCTTTGATGTGACCATCCTCATACAACCACCTGTGACTGAGACTACAACCTGCATTAGGTTTTTCCATGTCAAAAAGCTTGAGCTGGTATGGAGCAAGCTAAAAAGCCAATGCTCTGTAAGAGCAGTCCTCAGAGGGCTGGCACACAGAGACATGTTCCCTGCCAGGCTGCATAGGCAATTGTCCCCAAAATGCCTGAGACCGAACACTCTTCGAATTCCAACCCAGCTGTAACGTGCACGAGGAGCACTGCACTGATGGCTGCTGTGAGGATGAGAGGTGTTCCAGAGCTAATGGGAGCAAGTAGCAATGCTTGAAAGCTTGATGCCACAGCATTCCATGTTCTCTGCAGACTGGCCATTGATCCCATCACACTGGTAGGACACAGCTGCATTTGCAGCTCTGTCTGCACTCAGATTCAAGGGCAGCAACAAACATTTTAATATATGGCATGATAAGGAAGGCATAAAGACCCTTCTATTTTTAGAGGTAAGACACTAGTTAATATGCCTTAGATCCAACACCAGCAGTAATGAAGGAAGAAAGAGGGTACTTCCTAAAAGGCAGGCATAGGCTGGGCACTTACGACATAAATGCAGCATTACAAAATATTGCTTCTGACACAAGAAGAGCTGACAGAGATAATCTCCATAGCTCAGCATGAACTTAAATAGCCTTTCAGCAGCTCTATTAGACAGGTGTGGTAGCAGCCAGCTGTACTGCACGCACAGACCAAGTTTCTCTAAACCCAAGTGCCCATATGGCCCTGCAGCACAGCGAGGTGGTGCCACCAGCCCAGGCATCACCCCCCTTTCCCACCACCATCTGTCCACAAAGAGGTATCGATATCCGCCTGAGATATGGTAGTGCAGAGCAGATAACAAGAGAGTTCAGACTCAAAAATGATGGGTGTTTCCATCCACAACACATGGACCACCAAACAGTTCTACCTAGAAGAGTTTAAAAGCCAGCTTTACTTCTGGCCTTTAATTCCCTGCCCAAGTTATGAGAAGAGACAAGTCTAGCCATAAGGCAGGGTGGGCCGTGTGTGATTAGAGAAAGTAAGCTTATTAGCTGAAAGATGATAAATCTCTGTAGATAGCTGGAATAGCAGAAGGCAACAGTGTGCTTAGCCATATCACTCGTAATGAGTTGGCAAGAGGAGAGCATTCCAAAACATTAACCTAAAGCTTAATTTGACTAGTACACACTTGGGGAGAGTGCTTAACAAGACTGGTTCACCCAAGATGGGGAACTATCTGTCTGCTCATGCCTTCCACAAAATGCAGCAGGATATAAATGCCTATGTTCTTAGCAGTTGAGAATACAAAATGCAGGGGAAAAAAACACTTTTGAGAAGTGATTGATGTAGTCTAATTGTGTTTCACACAAGAGCATTTCAAATTATGCTGTATGTTTTTATAGGATAAAGAAGGTTTGCCAGGTGGCAAGTTAGGCAGGGAGGAGGAAGGAATAAGAAAATAGTTTTATGCTGACTGCTTCTAATACACAGGTATGTGCATAATGCCATACAAACCACAGATGATAATACGAAATAATCACTACCTTAACTGTTTGGGTTATGAAAGCTATTTGGGTTATTAGAAAGCTTTGCTTTCTAATCAGTGCTCACCCATATAGCTGGTTTTAAATATTGACCTGGTAGTGTGATCCTGAGGGAGAATAAATATTAAAAGGGGTGATGTAATTCAATCATCCTGATTCCTGCATAACATGATCCTATTTCTTCAACACCCCAGAAAGCAGTAACTTAAGTGAATCTTACAGCTCAGCTAATATATTTACAGCCTTAAGATGAGACACACTAAAAAATAGACTGAGATCCAAAGTTAATCTCTTCTAGAAATATTCTTGCAGCAAGTAAAGATGAATTTTACGCTGAAAAAGAAATCCATTTTATCACGAGCAAGGCTGAGCTTTCTAATAACCAGGCTACTTTCTAATGTGGTACATCATTTTACTTTACTCATAAAGAACAGTTTGTCAAATCTCCAGTTAGGCTTCATTTGATACAGTACAGATGTTGTGAAACCAATACCTTCTCTCAGAAAGTCTCTTTACTCCTGGATAATGACTATATTAGGATGCATTTTTGATGTGCAGAAATGGCACGGTTATGATCAGCACCTAAATACTTTTCTGATGGTATCAGCCAGGCAGCTTTTCCTTGGCTTTTCCGTACTCTCAGCACTGGAAAACACCACAAGCTCATAGGAAAAATCCTGCTCCATCTTGTTAGCCTCACTGTTCAAAGGTGCTGTGAACAGATTTAAGCAATCTTTGTTTAACAGACATCTAAATTTTCTGCATAGAATAAGATGGTGATTGGCATTCTTAGCTCTTATCTATCTCCACTAAAGCTTAATGTGCATAAAAGCAAATCCCAGCTTCTTTGCTGGTTTTGTTCTGGGAAATCTGCTATGAGCACACCTGAACATAAAACAAAGGGAGGTTTAATATCACTCAAACTGGGATCATTTAGCTCGTTTCAGACCCATCACCTCAGTCGGATTAGTGCGCTTCTCAGTAAATCTCAGATGTAGAACGTATGTTTGAAAGCTACTAAAATTATTCTGTTAAAGGCTTCTCAGGTTTACATACCTGTATCTCCACGCTAATAACTTGAAGATTCTTGATTTAGATTCACAGGAGGTAAAACATCAGATACAGGGATTGCTCTGGGCAAGCCGCCATCTCGGCTGCAGAATTATTTTTGGGGGCAATATGCCATCATCATTATCAGTTAAGCCATCAGCCATACATACAAATGTCTACCTCTGTGCAAATACATAAAGAAAGGGTCCAGACTAGGCTCTTGATGTACTTCCATTGCCTTTCTTTGACCTCTGGAAAGAAAACCACCAGTTCAGAAAACCCTGGATAATCAAAGAATCATAGAATAGTTAGGGTTGGAAAGGACCTTAAGATCATCTAGTTCCAACCCCCCTGCCATGAGCAGGGACACCACACACTAAAACTATGTCACCCAAGGCTCTGTCCAACCTGGCCTTGAACACCTCCAGGGTTGGAGCATTCACAGCTTCCTTGGGCAACCTATTCCAGTGCCTCACCACCCTTCACTGTGAAGAACTTCTTCCTTATATCTAACCTAAAGTTCCCCTGTTTAAGTCTAAAGCCATTATATCATCTCTCCCATTGTCCTGCAGCACAGAAACTATAGATGAGAAAACCCAGCAACAACTCAGCCCTCTGCCAGTAACCTGTAACACTGGGTTTACAGTGATTTAGGGGAGATTATAATTAAATTACTGCGGGATATCTTCCTGCACGCTTGCTCTGCATCATGTGTAATGTTTAGGAATTAGACAAGAAACCACACACACCAACCTGACATGAACCCATACTGTCCCTGACAGGGGCGGGCAGCACCCTCTGCTCCCCAACACTCCTCTTCCCTCCCGTGCATGCTTCCATGCTTTCCCATCACATCTGATCTGGGAAAAACATTGATATTTCAGCTGGACCTGTTGTGTGACTTTGCTAACGATGGATGGAGTGGGCAGCGCAGGCAAAGGCAGAACTAAGATGACTCTGCACCCACCTCACTGATTGTACAACAGTGACACGTTCCATTTATTTGTACAACGTGAGCCCTAAGTGATACTTACATCTCACAGCAACCTATTAACGAAAAGAGACTTTGTGAATGGGGTGTGTGGGTAAACACTTCGAACAAATACATCAATTATGCATAGTCGGAATACTTTTCCTACCTTAGGGATCAAGCTGAAACGAGACTAAAGAATTATGTTTTATTTGTATTAAAAATGTATTAGCTGCTGTCCGAGAAGGCTTTCTAGAACATTTGGTATGCTACCCAGGAAATTCTGTCTGAAGCTTGAATTGTTTATTATTGCCAATACTGGGAGAAACTTGGCACTGTTATATCTTGGAACTACAGTAATAATTCTTCAGGCAGAACAGCTTAAATTTAATAAGAATAACTTTTTCATCTGAGCCAGATCTAAAGGCGAAGGAAGCCCCAATTTTACCAATTTATTTTATACATTCAGGCTTTACAACCAATCTCTATTTTATGGCATGAAGTGAAACTAGGCAATCATTTATGAACAGATCCTGTGCTCACCCTCACTTAAAATGTGCCATAACACTAACTGGTAAACAGAGACATATGAAGTTTCTACCATTTCATGGAAGATACAGAGGATGAAAGCAAGTGTAATTTTTCTAAGGTGAACACAAATCCCGTGCAAAATCCTGCAGAACTGGGCAATGTGCAGACTAGAGAGCTGGAGTTTCCTGACTAGCATTTAGATTTCTCCCTCTGTGTACCATGAAAGTAAACCACATGTAATATACTTTTGATAAATCCATCCAGGTACGAGTCCTGGATGGATACAGAGGATGGCTTTTGCAGAAAGAGAAACTGAATTAGATTTAAAGAAAGGTGGGCAGACAGGCATTAAAAATTGTCTTCCTGGAATCCAGGCTGGATGTTTAACGGAGAATACAGGGACTTATCAGAGGCAGCTACTGCACTTAGGAGAAAGGAAAGGAGATGAACGTATAACTTTACTTCTCCTTTGATTCTGTAAATAAGACCACATTTAGCAAAACTCTCTGAAGACTTGGGTAGCAAAAAATAGATGCTTTAGTTCCAGCTTCTCTCACTCTCTTTTTCTTTAACAATAAAGGTCAAGTCAAAATGCACCAGATTTGGAACATGAAAGACGGAAGGGGATGAACCAATCGTTACTATCACAGAGAGGAGAAAAGGTACTTGCAGCAAAGAAAACAAGCCACATTCAATGGCTTCTCAATGGTCAAAGACACAAAGAGACACACTTCTAGGGGCTGTTGTCCCTTCCCTAAAACAGACAACAGGCGAGTGACAGGAGCCCGCGTGAGGGCTGGGTGTGCCTCCACTTTGACCCAGCTCTCATGGCATCCAGCTCTTGGTCTGCTATACGGCGTTTGATAAAGTGACAAAGTGATGCAATAACAAAGCACACTAGAGAGGAAACCGCAGAAAGCATTACTGCAGTTAGGGAACTAATTTGTTTTTTAGTCTAATGGTTATAATCAGCAGACTTCCTGAGTATCAATCTTCCTGAACCACAGAGCGGGTGAGATTATAGACTGACAACTCTAAGTTTTACATTTAAGACAACTAAAGCGTCATTTTCAGGAGACTGGCAATGAAAGCTCCACAAGGTATTTTTCTGTCAATTTAAAGACTTTTTTGTATACAAAAGTGGTTCTGGTTTAGGTTTTGGGGGGGTTGCTTGGGGGTTTTTTTGTGTTTATTTTTTTAAAGACAGGATATTTTTAAATCACAGAGAAGTAAATTACTGTGTTTAAGAGTAACTATAGGCACTGTAAATATTCCTAAACTGATTCCACTTTTGAACATCAAGGGTAAGAAGAAGAAAAGCGAGGCAAAAGAATACACAAATGCATGTTGATCAAGTTCTAAGGGCAACTTACTCAAATAAAAACACTAAAATAAACAGGGACAATTATGGGAATTAAGGCTAACGAATTGGTATGTAATTTAATGAAGCAAGTTAATAATGGCATCCCACTTGGGATTAATTGTAATACATTAATCAATTAAGAAGCATGGGGAAAGCAAAAAAAGCTGTAAGTAAAAAACATTTACAATGCTGTACACTGAAAGACAGTGATCCTGACATTCAAATGAACATTAAACTAGAAGAGCACAGAGATCTATACCCCATGCAACACACACAACCAGCTCTCATTAATGATTTGATTATGACAGATAGCTCAAGATATTGAGGAGAGACCTCATAAAATATACAGTGTTTTCTAAATCTTTAGCGTTGCCAAACTTTGGAGTCCAAGTTCTCTCAACATCAAGAAAGTTTACAGTTCCTTCCTAGCATCCATAATTGTGGGGTTTCCATTAAATAAACTGAAGCAAAGACCATCACTTATCAAAGCAAAAGTCACTCGATAACCCATCACCATTGTTAGGCACTGCATCCAACCAGAGAAGTAACAGCACAAGTTATGAATTATGATCTCAAACTTCACAGTTAAAGCATTTACAGTGCATTTTTACCTTCAATTAGAGTTTTTTCAGACACTTTGGAAGTTCATTTTTCTAGATAGATCTGAGTTTAAAACCAAAATAAAAGCCAAAGACTTTGGTCATTCTGGTATTTCATTCTGTGCTGTAAAACGAACTGCATGACACCACTTTCTGCACAGCCCATATCCTTTAAAACTCAACCTAACAAAAAGGCTTTAATTGAAATTATTGCATTTTGGAGGTCATCTGACAAAACCAGGCTTCCTGCTCCTCTGTGCTGCTGGAAAATACCATGAGCGAGTTCACAGAGCTGAAGGGAAAGGAAGACGATTGCTTGGGCACTGAAGAAGATAAGTGCACATAAGGTAGATTATCTTTCTACACTGCACAGTCAGCCTGTGGATAGAAAAGTTTCAACACAGCAGGTTGCAGCCATCATGATCTAGAGACTGCAAATGCCTCTTGGCAGAACACAGGCAAGCAGAAGCAGAACGATGTGTTTGCTTCCAAGAACAATCTGTTTCAGCCGCCCTGTCAGTCTGTCTGCCTCCAAATCCAGCCCCCCTTTCGCTCACACATTTGTACCTCATTCCTCCAAGCACACTTGCTCAGGATGTTCAGGCTGCTGTGTGAACACCTCTGCTCTTAGCAGTCCTAGAGTTAGCCATGTGGGCTCCCTCGCATGGATGAGCCATGACAGATGTGCAGCCACGTCAACGAGAAAGCCCAAACCCTGCAAATCGAGACAAACTTTGCTCATGCTTGTATAGGACTGGAAATGAAGGATTAGTGGGAGCTCAGGCTCCGCACAGTGACCCCAGCAGCAAAGCTGTCTATCTGCTATTGTCAATGGACAGGAAATTTGGAGTATTGAAGATTATGTGGTAAAAAAACCTTCACAAGTGCAAGGGCCGGTGTTTCTTCAGTGCAATTCAGCTCACTAAGCTCTTAAGTGATCATCACATGAGTGACGTACATCACTGGGCTCACAGCCCCAACCCCTTCCCAGCTCCTTGTGCTCTCCAAAGCACTTGTAGCTTTTGCTCAGTGATGTCCCAGGGCTCACCCCTAGCGCTCTTCCTCTTCCTCACCTGCTTCAAGCAATGATCTTCAAGAAAGGGATAAAGCTCTGCTCACCTCATCACAGCATCTCCCCTCTCCTCCCCCCAGCTAAACACCTTTTGAAGCTTCACTATCAAACTCAAGATTTCATCAGGAATTGTTTGTTTAGTACTCTCAAGAGTCAGCCTACTCATTTTTGTACTAAAGGATGAAGAACCCTATAATAAGGAACCTTTATTCTTTAAAAGATCTCTTCTGCAAACAGCATTTTTACTATTAAACATCTGAAACATGGCCAACCTGGGCAAAAGGTATGGATCAGAATAAATTTAAAGTCTCAACAAGCACCAAAATTGAAACTGGAGATATATATATAGAGAGATATATATATAAAGAGATATATATTTTTTACTCACAGAGCTATTCCCCATCTGTTCTCCCCTTTCTTTCTTCTTTTACATAAAATATTCAAAAATATTCATATTCCCAAAGAAACTTTCAAGAGAAGTTGGAATAAAAAACTGAATTTTGGGCTTAGTTTAAAAAATTATTTTTGTTTTCTTTAATGGAAAGGTAGAATATATTGTTTAGAAATAGAAACTTCCCATGAATTTCTGTCTTCTACCCAAACCCAACTTCCAACCAAAAGGGTTTCAGTGAAAGTTTTTTGGTCAGCCTGAATACTTACTGTTAGGCACCCAAACTTGCATGTTCTGGCTAAAGCAACCACCTTTGGAGGCTGCTTAGTGCTATTCACATACTGAACTCAAATCTAACAGACTTTAAGAAGCTCTCATAACTATATGTTTAAATCCCCCATGATGCAAGATCATTTTTGTCTTTTGATAGTTTTATTTCCATTTATTTACTGGTAAATTAGGAGGATCATTTTCTGCTCCAGAGACGCTTTGTGCTACTACACGTCATTACATGTGTTGTATAAGGTGTTTCTCAGAACAGTGTACTCTCAGTGCTGTACTGACCATATCTACCTGCGCCTACTTACTCATCTTTGTATGTCGGGGTACTTTGTATCCCTATCGTATTTTTCAACTATTTAAGGGCGCTTGTACTGCTTTTATTAGTAACAACTGATGGTTGGAAACAGCTGCTACAATTTCAGAATGCAGGGAAAGTGGACTCAATAAATAAGAACACATTTCTAATGGTTTTGCTTGTATTCTGTTACACTGAGAGTTACAAGTACATATACGTACTTTGACAAGTACAAATTATACTTTCTAAAGGCACTAAGTAAGTAGTTTTAGCCTGCACATGTTTTCATGTTACGAAGATAATAAAAAATACCTGTACTAATTACTAAATAATACTGCTAATCAATAATAATAGTTTTATTATTCATAAGCTACTATTAAGAAAACACTATGGGTTCTAATGTAACCATTAAAGGAATTAATACTGTAATTTAATTTTAAGGTCTTTACATGCATCTGAACTCTATTAAAATAAATGAAAAACCTCTCAATGACTCTGGATGATGCCCTGCATGTTAATGATGCTACATGTTATTTGAACTACTGCAAATCACCTTTAAGATACTGCCTAAACAATGAAGTGCTGATTATGTTTCATGTAGATGGATATGATGTTTCAGGAAGAGTGTACATCTCCCTCTCCATTCTCATTTTCAAGTCAAAAAACGTTATAGTAAGGGAGAGATGGAATTAGGAAATTGCCAAGAATTGAGGGCCATGGGAACTGGGTCTCCTACTAGATGTAGTTTTCACAACAGCACTTATTCACCAGTTATGATGGCAAACACATGAAACAGTTAATGAAAGGAAAGAAGAAGGAAGAAAGAGACTTCCACAGAAGTGAAAAGCTGAATTCCGTTATTTGAGAAATATACGTTAAAAGAAGCATATTTGCGCCAAATATTCAATGGCTTTGATGGTGCTCCACCAATTTATTCTGTGTTTAGCTCACTTAGCTCCCTGTGAAAAGTGAATTATTGATCACCTTCATGAAGCACACCAAGCACTGCGACCAAGAAATCTTATGAGAAAGCAAGGCCACAATTATTATTGGTTTTAATGAAGAACAAATCTCTGCATATACGAGCTAGTAGGAAATACAGCAGTAAATATAAATACACTTACACAGAAATAACACATGTATAGATCTAGAAGTTAAAAGTACTTTTTCCAACAACCTTAAAAGTTAGTGTTGGAAAAGTACATTAAGAATGGCATCCCAGTAACAAACCTGTAAGCCCCTTGCTTTTTACTCCATGTACCTTTGAAAATACTGTTAGTTGCATATTTGCTGCCAAGTACCTAATTACCTGTAAAAATTTAGCCCTGCACTGCTAAAGCTCTTGAGTGATGGAGGTACCAACATCACTCATCATTATGAAGATAATTTTAATGATGAAAGCATTGCTAAAAGTTATTTTAAAATTCATTTTTACTTTAACTTCTTTAGAGATGATTTGTTTGAGTACCTGAGATGCAGTAACTAATCACTGATGGTTTTCTTTGCAAATAATAAAATAGATTTATATGCCCTCCCTGTAGGAACAAGAATTCCATCACCTCCTCCTGAATTTCTGAGCTATCGAATATTTGATGAGTGCTTAGGGAATCAGTATTGTGTTTTTTCGCAGCAGTAATCAAGCAATGAAGTATTCTCTGCCGTAATGAATCTATTGCAGGCCCAAAAAGATGAATATTTCAAATGCAAAAGCAATATGTTTGTTTTGAACACATTTAAGTTTGGCTTTAATAAAGCAAGTAGTGAAGTGTGCAATGAATTATATTGTTAGATGGTTAAAACAGAGCCATGCAATATGTCTGAATGCATTTAATCCAAGTAAGTACTCATTTTAAATGTGACTTGCAAATGTGTATTACATGTATGTATACGAATGGATGAGTCAGGAACCAGTGTGAAATCTGTGCCTTTCCTTCCACTCCTGGTTTGCTCCAAAACTGGCTCAGCCTGACAATTAACCAAGGCCTGGAGCCAGAAAATCATTAAGTACAAGTTGAACCTTATGAGAGCTGAAATTAAGCATGTGCATCAACTATTCAAGTTAGGATCATTTAAATTGAGAGTGAAGTGCCACATTGGACTGGGACCTGACACACGTTTCAGCAGTTTGGTGGGTCTCAATGAGCAGCCACAGGCAACTTTTAAAGGTCTACAACACAGTGAAGCCCTGCAGACAGGTCCCATCACTGTGGTGTTACTGCTTCTGCAAATCCAGAAGCCTTTATTGCAGGCCAAGAGGATACTGTTGGATACGTGAAGTTAAACACCTTTCACTAGCAGTAGTTACACTTCGAGAAACACGAAGTAACCCTCCAAACTGACAGGAATGGTCATATTGTTTTCTCCTAAGAAACCTGTCAGGAAGCAAAGAGAAATCATCGGCATATTCTCATTTGTCTCCAGAAGATTTGGATTTTTGCTAAAATAACAAATGAGTTTAACAACAAAAAACCAAGATCTTTTTAACTCACACTGCTGTTTAATACTCTGATCCCTTCTCCCTCTTGAAACATACTTTTTCCCACAGATGTTCCCATTATAAGAAAAAGGCATTTTTTCCCCACTGATTCCCCCACCCCCAATGGGCTTTAACAATCATGATATGCACCACCAGCAGGCTGGAGTTCCCTTCTCCTCTTCTGAGCTTGTTCCAGCCAAACAGCTTTTACAACAATTTGAACTGAAAGATCAGAGGTTCCCGAGTCACTTCACTCCTGTATTACACTCACTGAGCCTCAGTAAGGATGAGAGAGGATCTTCAAGGAAACGCCACGGCATGGTGCAAGGTTTTGTTTGTTTGCTGTTTGGCTTTTGCACCATCAGGCACCTCATTCTGCCCCATATTTGGGGCACAGCTACAGAACAAAAGCCTGCAGGAATTTTCATCAGAGACAGAGACATCTGTCACTTTGTTATTTGCTGCATCTCTCTGTATGTACAACAGTCTCCACACAATCACAGAATGGTTTGGGTTGGAAGGGACCTTAAAACTCATCCAGTTTCAACCCCCTGCCACAGGCAGGGACACCTTCCACTAGAGCAGGTTGCTCCAAGCCCCTGTGTCCAACCTGGCCTTGAACACTGCCAGGGATGGGGCAGCCACAGCTTCTCTGGGCACCCTGTGCCAGCGCCTCAGCACCCTCACAGGGAAGAACTTCTACCTAAGAGCTCATCTCAGTCTCCCCTCTGGCAGGTTAAAGCCATTCCTCCTTTTCCTGTCACTACATGCCCTTGTAAAAGCCACTCTTAAGCAGCTTTCAACGCTCAGGTAGAGATTTCAGGCCAGCACATCGTGTTTGCAAATGGGAATATCTGCTATAAAGTCCCCACAATGCTATTTTATGTGAGATCCTGTGAGTGTCTATCCACAGTGAAATAAAGATGAGCAATTACAGCAGTCTGTATATGCAAGAATTGTTTCCTAATTTTAACTATTAATTCTTGTCAGGTCAACTGACCTGCTGCATGCAAGTAGAATTTATCAACAGAGTTTACAATGAAGGCAATGAGAAAAGCAGAGATTTAATTAGCAATTACAATGAAGTTCCAAGTACTTCAATTATCTAGGTTCAGAACCAATGTACTTTACCTGGAAATTGCCCTGAAACAGCGAATTCAATAAGGAAAATTCTTATAGAGTCCAAGTTAAATTATTTAAAAAGGAGGAAAGAGGGTTCTTAATTATTTAATGTTTCACCAGTAATTATATAGTTCAGTATAATGTTCACTCACTGGAGAACCTGATTTTCAAAGGAACATTTGTGCACATCAGTCAAACAAAAAACAGCTGCCAGACTATAAACTCAGTCAGTGCAGTACACATTCATTCCAACACAGCATTAACACATTAGCAAAAATCCAAGTCTTGACTTAATGGCAAACCTATCCAATAATTTCTGCGTTAAAATATTTACACAGAAGAGCCTGCACAACTCAGTTTTCTAATGCATTTGTAAAAAACAATATGACCTCTATTGCTAAGTTTTTTTTTAAGCTGTGTTCTAGATAAATGAGTTAGAGATGGAACTACAGCTTTGGAAAACAGCAAACTATAAGATCAATACTCAAATAGTCAAAACTGACAATCAAAATGTGGCCATGGACATCTTAGGGGCTTTTCATTCCAAAGTTACTACGAATCAGTTGTAAGAGACAGCTTTTAAATTAATTGCATGGAATACCAGCTTATCCACATGGTGCCCTGGGGAGCAATGCTAAAGGAACATCAGGTATTTCTGAGCAAAACTGTAAAGGCTTTTCCAAGTTGTGGTTCACTAGCTCCAGCACATGATACACAGCTGAGGGAACTAAAGCATCATCTTGGTCAAACAGTGTGCATGTGCAAAGGATTATCACCATCAATTAACAACCCTATGTACAAAGCTCAATGGAACAAACTCTGGAGAATCCTTATGGTGGCCAAAACAGCAGTGCCACACTGAAGTCCTTCCAGCTTACTTATACAGGCCAGAATTCAGCACGTGCCGTTCCAGAATAGAGACTTTGGGCTCTACAAATCTTCCTCGGCAGCTTTCCATCTTGGAGCAGGGCTACCCAGAAGGAAGACTTGATGCACTCACAAGTTAAGGAGCACACCACTCATTTATCATTTCAACCCAAAGGCAAAGGAAAAAACACCAAAGAAATAAACCCATTTCCTTCCAGATGCAAAACAGATTGTTCCTGGGTCACTTTGCCATAGAATTACCTTACCCCCAACTCTCTGGAAGAGATCAGAGCCTGTTTATCAGTAATGGCTTCAGATTTCATGGCTCTTGGAGGAGAGGAGCCCAGCTGCACCATCATCCAGACTTCGCAGCCTAATGTCCTGTGGCCTGCAGGGCTAGAAATGATGAAAAGTACAGATTTCTGCTTCCCTGAGGGGACTGCAACACTCAATTGTGGTCTTAAAGAGCCTGCAGTCTCTTACAATCAAAGATGGCATTTTTAACAGCATTACAGCCTATTTTAGGTTATTTTTAGTGAGTTTAATGGCTCCCTTGGAATCGTGCAAAGTGGGACTTGCAGTAAGCGCAGCACCTGGCTTTGCAGGTGGGGAATACAAAACACATTCCTTTAAAAACAGGGTTTATGGAATAAACGTCACATACAGACCAGTAGATGGTACAACATGGGGCAGTGCATCACGTGGCTTATGTGAAGCACATCAGGGTAATTCAGCAATTAAATTCCAGCAGAAGATGCCACAACATGTATTGCACACCATGGCATAGCACACCATCCTTCTGACCCAGCATACGCACATAACATGTAGCTCTTCACTGTGGTATAAATCAAGTATCAGTGCCTTTGGCTGGTCTGCTCCTAAACTTCTGTCTTGGAAGGCCACATTCAATTTGCCCAGTGCTCCTCACAGCATATGAAGATTAAGAAGTCTGGGGAATCATCTTGCTATGCCACTGTAAATTATCACAGCTCCACCAACTTTACCCTAACATGAAATGCCACAGAAGTGCTCAGAATTCAACAGTGATGAGTTTAACATGCCTACTTCCACTAGCCCGATGTCAGCAGAGATACAGCAATTTATGCAACACAAGGATCTGTCCTTTTCTCCTTATCAAAGCATTTGATCAAAATCAGTGACATGGAAAAAGACAACCTTACTTAATTTGAGCAGGAGAGTCAGGCTTGTCACTCCAACATCGTAAGAAAAAGGGATGTATTTACATATGGGTAATTGCATATTCCTTTTTATCTGGCTTCACAAGGATAACGGGAAGATCACTATCTTTCACAGTAAAAACTAGTGTGAAACCTCACAGAGGACCAGCATTTTCCCTTGCTCTTCTCTCCCTCCTTTCCTCTCTTTTGAAAAGGCAACACCTCGAGATATTCCAAATCTTCCTTAGCCACTTCTCTGCCTGCAACAGCTTGGTGGTGTGGAGCTGCTCCAACTCCCTCCATTCAATTCACCCTCGAGTCAGGAAGGAAAAACTCAGTTTCTGATGCAACATAACGAAAGCCCCCACTGCTGAACACCACTGCCACGTGGCTTGACCTGCCAGCTCTCGCAAGCACCAGTCTCTAACCCACACTGCAGGTTTTGAGCATGTCGAACCAGCAAATGAGCTACCCAAAGCAGTCACGCTCCTGAGGATGCATTTAAAAAGCAGATGCATAAACTCATTCATTCAGAAACCTGGTCTGTTCAAGAACTTGTTACTATGACAATTTAGAAGAAGCTGCTGCAGATAAGATTGATGAAACTTATTGATTAATTTTCTCTCAAGCTGTGTTTGAATTTCAAGATTTTCTCCAAACTGAACCCCCAGTTCATGTTGGGTTGTTAGTATTCCAGGGACCGCAGCAATGTGCTTCAGCAGTGAAGGAAGTTCCATGATAAATGTGTTCTCCAATCTGCATCTGTAAAGCAGCTATAAAATCAGAACAATTCATGCAAAATTTTTCATTATGTTTTTAAATATACTTATTTACATTTTAAATCACACATAGACAATATAAAATATCTTTCACTTAGACAGGTGGGAACAAGAAAACAGATGCATCCATTAAGCTTGAAACAATTCAATGAATTAAATAGTACTCGGTGAATGCTTTGGTTTATGGATATAGGCCTTGTTTAAACTTACTTGAAAAAACACGGCCATGGCTCCAACTACCCTGTTTTCTAGAACTGCTGTTCCAAAACTGTCAAAGTCATCAGGATTGTAGAAGTAAATCTGCATCTGTAAAAATTAAAACCAACAACAAAATCACATTAGTGTTGATTCATGAAGCTTTCAAATGAGGTAATGCATCCACATCGTACATAAACCCAGTCTTATGAACCTGAGATAAAGGAATTCTGCTGAACAATATTGTTTAACTAGCATCTTGATTAATAGCGTGACTGCCCTACTGGGACAGTAACCAGGGAGCAGAGTCAATGCAATGCATTTTAATACCAAACCTAAGGATAAACAGAATGGTCAGTCTGTTTAGATGGTAAATTTTGTGCTTTCTGACTTCGTTTCTTTGCTCATTGCAGGCTCATCTCCTGCTCTGTTAAATGTGCTAAACATATTTATCTCAAAAACCATAGAGAATTTTGGAGAATGATTTCAACATTCAGAGTTATTCCTTTAGTCCTAAAGCAATTTGTAAGATAAAAGTCTGTCTCTGTAGCAATGCATTTTTATGAGCCTCTGATATTCAGGACTATCAGTTAGGGTCAGACTTCTCTCTGCCTTCAGTTTAATCTCATGACGTTTATTTCCAAAGCATTAGCAAAAAGTATGAGACAAACCCAGATATTTTGATGTCATTTTAGGATGAATAATAAATATTAATACTTAGGCAAACCCAAAGTGATGGCAGGTGAGAACAACGATTACCCCAAAACAGCAAATGCCTGAGTTACACAAATACAGGAAGACCAAGAAACAGCTTCCTTCATACACTTTGCTGTTGAACAGTTCCACTTCACTACACACACATCTATGAACAAGGGCAACTCAGAGGCCCGTGGATATTACTGCTCTGAATGTCCTCAATGGTTCTTGTTCCATTTACTGCATTAGCTGAGCTCCCACTTCTGCGAGCCATCCTAACACACTGCTGATTCTCCAGCACTGTTCAACCCTTCCATTCCCAAAGAAGCCCCTAGTGTCAGTCCATCTATATCAGCCACGACTTGCTCCAATGGATCTGGTTTACATTCAAAACATGCAACGCTCCCTTCTCAATATGAGACCATGCAGGTGTGCACATTTTCATCGAACAAGGTCAGCACTGGTAACATTTGCTGCATGAGTGCTCTACACGTTGCAGATTAGAAACACGTGCCTCACGGAAGCAGCCCAAGTGCAAGATCTGGACTTGCAGCAGTTGCTCTGGGAACCATTCAGGGATCCTCCTGGATGGATTTCACAATCCAAACCACTGCTGGTTTGTCTGTGGGGGCAACACTACTGCAGGGTGGCTGACCAACACGTACATAGTCATGCACACTGACTCCAGCAAAAAAAACAAACCCTTCTTCCTGGCTATGAGACAGGAATGGACCCATCAGGCTTCTCTTGCCTGAACCTGTGCATTCACTCCTGCCTCTCTGCTGCCCATCACCCCTTACCTGACCTATTCAGGCTTTCCACAGCATTTCTAGGTAGTAAGAAACAGCCACACAGAACATAGTCAAATGGAGATGGCAGGTCTAGCTGAGACTGTCCAGGCCTCCCAACACTTTGACGGTCAGACCATCACTCCCTCCTGCAAATCTGTCTGCAAGCAAATGCTCTGCTGGCACCAATAACTTGTTTGAGGCTGTTCAGCTTTTTCCAAGATTGTGCTGTGTGACAAATCCTCCCATATTCAGAAAGGCAAGTGTTTTTCCCATATTCTGAAATTTTGTATATTGCCAGATAAGATGATGCCCTTTTATCTTGCTTAGATATCTTCCTACTCATATTTACTGATTCCCAGGCTTCTAACTGTATATATTGGCTGTAACCTATAGGCTCTTTGCCAGTACTATATATCTAATAAAACACCACCATACAGAGAAAAAGCCAAGATGAAGATCAGTCTCTTCAGAGTTAGAAGTACTTTTTTTCTAGGAGGAGAATAAAAGGCCACATACCAAATGGCTCACAAAAAAACATGAAAAAGTTGTCTGGCACTCACTCTAGCTTCATAAAATTTGAAAGCAATTTTCTTCCCCTATTTTGGCCTTCCTATTCCCAGTGTACTCACAACGCACACAGATTTGCTGGCAATATCTCACGAAGTTGGCGGTGCCTCCAGGTTTTGAGAGCTCGCGCTTCAAACAAATGTAGACCAAGGTAGAGCCATTCATTGATGTAGAAATTAGAAACAGTTTGTTTCAGGTAGAGCTGCTTAAATTTCAATTTCGCCAGCACTGACAAAAGCTCACAAAACACTCACAAATTACATTTTACTCCGCTTTAAAATACATTCTAAAATTAGGTGTACCTTATATAAAAGACTTCACTATACATAGTCCTCATAGGAGTTTATGAAGAAAAGTATCACTGAGTGAGTTCAGCATATGCCAAAATAATTTTGGATCAATTTTGTTCACTGCATTTTAAAGGAATTAATTTTTATAATACACTTTTGGATAGCAGTGCAAAGGGCTTTGGTAAAAAAGTGCTTAATTCACATCCCTCGTCTCAGCAGTGCAATTCCACAGACTAATCAAGAACCACACTCTGCCTTGATTACCATATGCATTGATACATCTTACCACTGCTCCCTAGTGTTTTTCCAGAGCGCGTGGTTCCTCTCCCTGCATCCATCAAGTCAAGGGGAACTATCTTGTATGAAAAATTATCATCATCTGTCATCTAGTAGCTTCCTTATGTGTTTATACAGCGAGAAGGGACATTTTAGGAGTAGAATCTCCCAGGACCTGCTATTATATCATTTACACACACACATACACTGCAAAAACAGCGTTAAGAAGATGGTGAAGTTACATCCTCAAAGCTGCTCATAAAACCACACCTGGACACCTCTGAGCATTACTATTATGACAATTTTCTAATTATGTGATCACACATTGTTCTCTTCCATAATAGAGTTTAATCTGTTTTCCCCAATTCACAATAAAATGTAAAGGTATCTGATGTATTTTTGTTCTTTTATAGGTAATATACATAATATTGAATGCATTTATCACCAGATGTTTAATTTAATATTTTCTACGGATGGCATAATGTTCTTTATGTACAAATCGGGAGTAAGACGGTTAACCATAAAATTAATTTCACTGCATACTTAAGTGGCCTAAACATGCTAGAAATTTTTCATTATTACTCCTTATTATATAATTAGTATATACAATATAAGGTGCATTATGCATATAAATGACTTCTACTGTCTCTGCCTGGTATATACAAAGCCGTAGTACAGAATGCAAAGGGGCATTTAGGCAAAGGCAAATTCAGGTCTTATTATAACAGGCTATTTGTGAAATGCAGAAAGAGCATCATCCAAGCTTGCTCATCCAACCTGAGTTGTGGTTTCAGCACTACAAACCATCTTTTTCTTGTACATTTCTGCAGGTGATTTTACAACAGCTTCTGTTTTCCAAAATTCAAGGGAAATATATATTTTTAAAGGCTCTGAATCCCTAGCAATGGGAAAGCCTGGAATATGCTTTGTAGTTTCTATAGTGTGATGCTGTCTGCAGTCAGAATGCTTGGTTCCGCACATCCCTGCTGATGGTGCTCCAAGCTTTCCTGGTGGCACAGGTCCCAGAGACCATAAGAGCCCTGTTCTCTATGGCACAATATACTAGATTTGTCATTTTTTCGCATCTAGCCCTGTTATAACTAAGAAGGCTGGGAAGGGCTTACATTGACCCTCCTTAATCTCAGACGTGCAACACAGCACCATGCTTGCATGTACCTTGTAAAGATCTATTATAAAAAACATGTAGTGTCCAAGCAACATGAAATGTTCAGTATTTTGATGTGGGTAAGCTGAAACAACTGTCTCTAGTGACACAAAGGCACGTTTCTTGCAGGAAGACTACATCCAAAAATGCTACCAACAAGTACTGTAGTTAAGAGAGCTTTACTAAGGCAGGGAGAGGGCAAGAGTCTGCTTTTAATGGAAAAACTCTATGCTTTGACACTCTTCACATTCTGAAAGAGGAAATTTGTTTTCACTCAAATTTGAGGGAGATTTACTGTACAGCACAGATTAAGCCTGGAAAAAAAATCTTCCTAAAGCGGAAAATCTTTACAATGTTACAAGTGCCTTAAAAGAGGGGATTAGAAAGAAAACCCTCACTCCTCCATAACCCAGGAGATAACTGCCAGTCACCCTATAAAACTGTGTCATGTTTTCTAGTCTCTTCTGTCCAGGAAGATCCAGTGCCCAACCACTACAGCTTCCAAGCACTCCAGGCCTTTTTCCAGCTGACAACACTTAAACAAATGAATATACCACATACATCCAACATCTAATTCCCCAGCCGGGAGCATATTTACCTCCACGCTCCTACCAGCTACAACACGCCTTCACCATGCTCCAGGGCAGGCAATCCCCTCATCCTTGGGATCAATCTACTCTGTGCAGAAACACCTTTATTTAGTCACATTGTTCCAATCTCTAGAGGCATCTAGTGTTCCCCAGACCTGGCAAAACATGAGGTCCTGCTCTGTGCTTAAGAGATTTTGACTTAAAACTGGGCTGCCACCATGCTGAGCTTGTAAGGACAGGCTGTCCAAAATGTGCATGTGTATTACTGAGAAATACTGCCCACCAGAGATCAGTTCTGATTTTATTAAGTACAATTGCCTCTGAATGACTAAACCCTCTTTATGAAATGTCACTGGCTTGCAAAAACTGAGCCTGCTCCAAATGAACGACTTCTCCCTGCCACCCATCCACAAATAAAAGGCTTTGGCTCTCTGCTCAGATGCTCCTCCTCTGCTTGGCAAGACAGACATCCAGACAGAAATCACCATTCCCGTGCATGACATCTTCTGCTCTTATTACCCCACTACAAAGACAGAAAGTTTATATCCAATGCAGACCATCATGGCTAAGCTCATTCAGCACTTACGACAGAAAAGCCACAATGAGCATTTGATAGATCCCAGAAGATGCGAGCGAGTTCAAAGCAATTCTGGGAGACTGGAAACCAAGCAAGAACATTTTTCCATTGACAGATGCCAAGTATTTTAAAAATAAATAATTGAGACTTTTAAATTGGGCTGCTATCACCCTGTGCAACCTCCTACAGCAGATTTCTCTCTAGATTAAAAAATGAACAAAGGCTCATTGTACTGTCACAGATGTGGAGTACAGAACATTCAATAGTATCAGGAATGCTGGTGGAAGGGAAAAGATCGTCAGAATTAGCTTTCTGCTCATTTCCTTCCAGCAATCCAAGGGCTACCATGCAATTTAAGGCTAAAGGAAATAAAAAAAAAGGTTTTATAGGCCAGCCAATTTTTTGATGAATCGGGCGGCAAGATGCAGAGGCAACAGCTATGTGGTTTATTATGTACTGCTTTAGAGACTGAGAGCAAAGCACACAGGCATCGCAGGTAGATTGCAAATCCTTGCAGAGTGGCCAAACAGAAATTTGCAGTGTTTACTTTCAACAACGATCACTGAATATACTAATTCTTAACTAGTACCTTCGCTGCTCATATTGTAAGAGTAAATTATTCCCGGCCACTTTTATAACTGGATTCAAACGCCTCACACAAACAAATCCTGTGCTAAGATTATGAATCATACATGGTTTTTCTTAATCGAAAGCTCATATGTAACTTACTTCTGCTTTAAATACATGCAGAGATTTCTAGCCAGTTGGAGGATGTGATCCATTTGGCTCGAAGAAAAATTTTCTACAGACATAATGTAATCTTCACTGCAGCACTGAAAATTCAAAATCACTGTCCCGCAGTCTGTGTGTTTACTGGAGTGTGAGATGTACACTGGGGCGATGGAGTCTGGTGTTTGACTTCTCATTATATTCTCTTAAAAAATAAAAAAAAACATGAAACTTATAATTTATAACATATTCAGAACCTGCTTAGAAAAGGCGGGGGGAAGAGCAAATCGTGATGTTTTCCAGTTCTCCTACTAGAGCTTGATGTAATAACAGAGAGTATACTGCATTCTTTTTAAAAGATAAAGTTGAACAGGACTAGATAATGGCATGTTTTTCCTGCCTAGTCTATTATTCATCAGTGAATTTTTTAAGTATAGTTAGGCAGGTACAGAGATGTATTTTGAATGTCATAACTTAGTATTTTACAGTGCCTTAAAGTGTGCTGGGTAAATTGCAAAACAAAGAGTCAGACAGGGTCTTTGCCCTAACATAATTGCAACTTGATAATGAGTACAATGCTGGGCTTAAAAAAAAAATGAAAGGAGTTGAAAGAACAGGAAAAGCAAAGATCACACAAGTGAAATAACAGATTTTAACTCAATTTAGACATTCCCATGCTTTAGAAGTATGGTAAATTTCCCTTTAATCTTTTTTAATAGTAAGCATTAATCGTTGCTTTGTTGCCCACAAAGCATGCCATAGGAGTATCTATGTTAGAAGTTGAGACTAAGCAATTTCATAATCATTTTCAACCTTACAGTTGGTAGTTGTTGCACGTTCTGCCCCTAACTCTGATCAGTGTTTAAACCTGTGAGCAGTCCAGTAAAAACCCAGTAGGAACAGTGAGGCAACACAATGCTTGTAGGATTGCCCTGGGCTTCACTGTTGGATCACGGCCATATCACTCAGTGTCTTGAGTGTTAAGCCCTGAATGTTAAGAGATCTACCTTGGCAAGCCAGAAACTTCCCTGATTCCTACTGCCAGAAATAAATACCCTTTAGGCCTGCTCCCATCCCAAAGAAGAAAATCCGTCTCATGCACATCCACTGAGTCATTACACAATGAAAGCGTATTTGATGCTAAAAAGCTGTATGTCGTATTCATTTGTATTTCCATAATATGAAAATCACAGTTTCAGTGTTTACGCTTTCCATAACATGAAACTTTTTTGCAATTGCTTTGTACTCCGAGTAACAGCCATATGATTCACCATGAAATGAAGTCTGGAAAATCGTTTTGGATAAATGGAACTATAAATTCAATAGAATTTCCATGACAACATAGATTGCAACACTCCGCCACAAGTAAAATGTCATAAATCATTCAAAACCAACAAAAAATCAGCAGTAAGTCTTCTCTTTCACAACACACAAGACCCCTGAATTATAGAGCTGTGGTTATTACCTCCCATGCAGTGCCTCTCATTTCTGATCCTCCTTCCTGTTACAAGTGTTGTTTCATATCTGACCTCCTTCCAAACACAGGAAATTATAATGTTAACAACTTAATACCAAAATGTAAACAAGCATTGAAGCGTAACAAGCAGGAGGCTTTTTTGAACCTTTCCTCCTTTTCTCATCTTCTAAAAATGTTTAAATATCTTCATCCTGTGGTAATTATACCTGTGTATCCAGATACATCAGAGCATCTTTTAGCCTTACAAATTTAGGAGGCTCTTTTTCTGGAAACGTGGGTGGTAAGTGTACAATAGGGTGCTCAGTCAGCTCGTAAAGAGGATGTGAACCACATGTCCAAGGGATGGAAGAGATCCAAGGAGAGGAGGAGGTAAAGATAAGGAAAAAAGGATAAAAGATTACACCACACAGTATTGCTCATTTGTACCTCTCCATCAGAGGGTTCCTGACATGCGGTATTTCACTTAAGGTC
This sequence comes from Nestor notabilis, assembly GCF_000696875.1. Taxonomy (NCBI): domain Eukaryota; kingdom Metazoa; phylum Chordata; class Aves; order Psittaciformes; family Psittacidae; genus Nestor; species Nestor notabilis. Next base: position 70,611 of record NW_009944864.1, read on the forward strand.
CAAGGATCTGGAATTAAGTGATTCCAGGAGGACCCTCATTGCAATTTAAAAACCCCTGTGGCTGTTGCCTTTGTGCCTGTGAGAAAAATCTGGAAAATGCAAAGCTCCTTCCCCCCTGAAAAGAATAAGCAGCTCATAAAACCAAATGAGAAACAAATAGCTCAGTATTCTGTGTTTCGGGTGGGAGCAGGAGTATTTCTTTCAAATCAGGTCTTTTGGTAACTTGAAGAAGCAGCAACCTACTAGTCCTTGGATTGCAAAGGCTCATCTTCCCAGACTACAAGGGAGTTTCTGCTACCTTGCATAAATCACTGCTCATTTCTGGGTTTGTTTTCCCCATGGGTAAACTACAGGCATTGCCCATTCCTCCTTTAACTGGATGTTTTATGAAGAAAAATACCAAAAGATAGGAAATAAATAGGAAGAATGACATGGAATTGAAAAGTACGTGAAATGAACTATATTTGGAGTGGTGTTGGAGAACAAAAAACTTGGGGTTGCTGTTCATTTGCTTGATACTGCAGTAAGAGTCACAAGTGCCTCATGGTAAACGTACACTGCCTCTTAATACTGGTAGCAACTTCTAAGCAGCTCACATCTGATATGGTGCTGATGTTGCAGGAGCTCTACGCAGACACTTATTGCCAGGTGCTGTATCCACATACTCAAGGGCATCTTCCCGGGCTCCTGGAGTCAACTGAGGTTTCTTCCTCCGCTACCAGACTCTGGCTCTGCCAGAGACTTTTTGGTTTATTTATTGAGTAGTTCAGAGTGTCACCCACATTGGCTTTGTCTAGTCGTGGCATATTCCAAACAAGACAGCAAGCACATGGATGTGGGAACACACAATGCTGAGACTCCCATCTCAGTGAGAGATAAACTTTCTTCCTAAAACTGTCCAAACAGAAAAATTAGAAGCAATACTTAGCTGCTGCTGGGGGTGAAAAACTCAAACAGGCAATTTGGGAAGTGGCTAAGCACCAGATGCCACAGCAACTAAAACCAAGCTGGATGGACTGCCCGTATGAACAAAATAGCTCTGAACTCAACCCAAAAGCAACTGTTCCAGATGTCGTCTTCATCTGTTTCCCATGGTCTTCCTACAAGGAGAACTAAACTACTGAAGTGTTTTAAACTTCAAACTACCCAAACTGTCCCTACTTTAGCAGTCTTTCGAGGATCCATTTACTTTCTTAAACATCAAAAAGTGCTGCCAGAATGGAGAGAACTGCTGGGATTTCCCAGAAAAAACACTCCAGCTCTCTTCAGGGAAAAGAAAGGAGCTGCTCTTTAAATATAAACCCTTACAAAAGCACACTTTTCCTAGCATGGGTGATTAATACAATTTCATATACCATTCACTTTAAAGATGCATTGGCAAAAGTATTCATTCCTTTGAGAGCTCATATCTTAGCACAAATTATTCTTTTTGTACTGTGGAATTCAGAACATCCCATGTGGTTTATTTGGGGGTTTTTGTGTGTTTTCTTTCCTTTTTTTTATATATAAATAGGCAAGGCGAGCTCTTCCATGAGGTTTAATGATCTTCAAAATGCCTCAGAACAAATTTTGTGATATTTATAGTTTCGTTGCATCTCTGGATTCAAAGCCATGCAGCAGATGGGGCACGTTTTCAGAAGCATTTTGCTGGGCGAAAGGCCATTCCTATCTCTGAAGGGATGTGAAATCCTCCGGGCTGTACACTTACAGAGCTGCTTTTATTTATAAACTGTGAAGTATAGGGGTAATTACAGCAGAACCAGCCCACAAGAAGAGCTTACTTGGAGGGCTTTGTAACAGAGGGCAAAACTAATATGTCTTTTCCCATAGTTTGCAGAATATCTATCATCACATCTATTTAGGTCAGGCTGGACAGAGTCTTGGGTGACATGGTCTAAGGTGAAGCATCCCTGCTGATGGCAGGGGGGTTGGAACTAGGTGATATTAAGGTCCTTTCCAACGTTAACTGTTCTATGATTCTATGATTTAAGGCATCAACGTAAGCCCAAGAGGTGCTCAGCATCAGAGGTCTCAGTAGCTACTTGCTGGAGGAAGGTGGGACAGCCCTGTGCTGCAGGGACAGCACCAGTTCTGCCTCAGACTTCCCATTTTAACACAAGAGGGATTTTTAAAGTGCAATCGCTCCATGTGGGTGTTTTAATTCAAGTTTCTCAAAAAGGCTTAACATGCAAGGAGCGAGTAAATGATATCCCTTCTAAAACCCAGGATCTCTTGAAAATACCTCAGATTGAAATCATTCCCCACCATGGGCTGCCTTCCCAAATTCCCCAGTCTCTTGGAAAACCTTGCACGCAATATCTTTGTGTTCTGTCTCTCATTTTCTAGCTTCATTCACCCTAATCCTCCAGCTGTTTTACCAGAGTAGGAAGTGAAGTCTGCACACACCTGAAGTGCAGTGTTAAGAAATTTGTAAACTTCTTGTCTTCCTGACTTTGTGTACAGGCACACACACAGAGTAGCTGAATACACCACCTTAATGACACCGGCTTAAGGACACAATTCTATATTACCACTAGCAAATCAAAAAGAACTAGGCTTCAGCACAGCAGGAAGCAAAATATTCAAGTAAGCAGCAGAACTTATGGGAAGGTTTAGGTGCTAGAAATGGTGTAGTCTTTTAAAGTTAGAACCTTGTCCACTGTCACATCTGCAAACCCATTTGCAAACACGTTCTGTAATAGTCCTTTGCTAAATGTCAAAGTTATTCTTCCATGCCTGTGAAACTGAAACACAAGTCTAACCCTCAGCCCCTTCTGTGCTGGTACCTATCTGCAAATGTCCTGTCGAGGCTCCCCTGGAGCATCTGACTCCACTGCTTGCTTGTGGCATCATCTTATCTAAAGTGACTAAAACAACCTCTCAGCTTTAACACATCCAATTTTTAAGGGCCCACTGATGTTGAAAGAAAAGAATTGAACTTCACTTTGCAGTCCTGATGAACACAACAGCACCACCAGACTGGCATTTGAGTCTAAACTGTAGAGGCGTTGTTTCAGCAGAGTTTTCAGTGCATGCTCCTTGTGGGAGGCATGCCACAGTTGTGTCCCTGCTTAGCCAGGCTTTGGGCCAACTTTGTCCCTTCCCTCTACTCTGCATTTTAATAAACAGAAACGAGACTCAAGCCAGAGAGTCACATTTCCACCCTGCCTCACATCTGTGTATTTCTGAAAGCACCTTTTCTGCCTCAGCATCTCACATTTGAACAATTCACCTGGGTAACAGACACCACAGAAGCTCTGGTTTTCAGTACGACAGCAGCTGGCTTTCCTCCAGACTTCGGGAGTCTTTGGGTCTAGAAATGCCCAACCAAATCAATTCTTGCTCATGCCGCTACTGTCTCCACCACCCCCAGACACTTGGTTTGCACCTGCAACCACCAATGGAGACCTGAAATGCTGCAACATGGTGCAGACTCTCACTGTCAGGTACAGAGATCATGACCCATACTGCCCGGGGCCAGGGCTGGGGCTGCGGTGGGCAGGGGGTATCACCTGTGATACTAAACCACACCATCCTATGTGCTGCCAGTGCATTTACCTCTCCTGTCATTGTTCTGTATCAGCCCAATATGCCTCGATGGAACTTTTGAAATATGGGAGTTGCACAAGCAAAGTCTTTATCATAAATCTGATAATTAACCTGCATAACTAATTTCCCTTCTGGCAGCAGGCATAGGTTGGAATAAAAAGTCTATTCAATGTCTACTGAGAGAAGACTCCTATATTTTATAAGCAAGTACAAAAAAACTAGGGACAAAGGGCCTCAAAGAGTCAAATTCCTTGCAGTTTCAACAGAGTGCCCTGAATAATACATAAAGCAGCTACGCTCTTATCCCTAAAACTACAGGTGTGAACCAGATGTCATGCTTATCTTCTCTTGAGATTACAGCAAACAATCGCACACCTTCAGAATATAAAGTAAGGTTTGGATCAAGAAGCCTGAAATATATTAAAAGCGTGGCACTGAAGTTAAAAATTCAAGTGTTAACCTACAAATCACTGATTCATTCAAGAGTCTGTTTATAGCTTATGTTCTATAAAAGTTACATTTCTTCTACTTGACCTTTTTATAACAAACATATTATGAAAAACAAATCTGACATAAAACTGCTTGCATAAATCTCAGTCTGGGTCAGCAAGGTATTGCCAGACAGACTGTTCAAATATACTGTGCCACCTATTTAAAATATACCATGGCTCCAGGAGCAGAATTAAAGTTAAAGCCCTGATTTAAATTTTAAACTTTCCTATTATTTTAATAAAGGTTTAGAAAAAGGTGAGCATATGCTGCAGTCAAATATTGAAAGAAGATTAAACCCAGACAGGTATCTCAAAGAGAATTTGAAATTTAACTTACTACATAGTAACACGACATGGTGCAAATGGTGCTCTAACTATACAGCCTGGCTCATAACCAGCCACCTAAATGTGTGTATCCAGAGGATATTCCAAAATACTCAGTTTCAAGGAACTATTGATTCCCTCACTCAACTAGCAAACATCAGTAGTATGCTAGTGTTTGTTACTGGGGGCACTTGTGAGAAAGAACAGGTCTTCCTCACCAGATGCACAAGATAAACATGTCAATACTCATATCGCAGTATTTTCTCTCCTCAGCTAGGTGCAGGGACCACCTCCTGACCCCTGTGTTGACACCTCAGGAGCAGCAGTGCTTGCTGCAGAGGGTGAGGGTCTGTTATCTCTGATAGATGGTTCACGTCCTGTTTCAGTTTTGCTTAGCTTTCCTCTCCCCCCGGGAGGCTAGCTTCATCCTTTAATCCAGCATGCCTGGTTTCCTTCCACAGCATCCCCTGTCAGACACACACACTCCACAGGCTGTCAGCATCGAACGCTAACGTTTCACTAAGAGAAGCCTTCCAGGTCAACTTATGACAGAAATATTGCAGGTTTGTAATAAGAACCCTAGATAAGAAAGCCTTGTGTTTACTCAATAATGCCCATATTCACTTAATAAAAGCATGCATCTTGCTTTCATAGCTAAATAGCAAAGGTGGTGAATGCAACCTGGATCAACAGCTGTAATGTCATCTGCTCAATCTTGAGGGAGTTGAACCACCCTGTTAATATAACAGTATTCACCAGTGACCCACAGCCTCTTTCTGCCCTCCAGCAACAGAGCCGGTGACTCCAGGGGAAAAGGCATCCAACATCTTGGCTTGCTCGTGCCAATAAAACAGAGTATGAAGAGTCATAGGCTAAGGCGTCAACATGACCCTGCCTATAATGCTGAACAGTCAATCTTGGTTTGAGCTGAAAGCACAGACCCAGGCTGCTCAGCTCCATTGCAACACTAATGATATAAAACATCTTTATAACCTTTTACTAAAGATATAGGAGAAAGTAAAGAATGGTACAGAAAAATAAGGAATTTCAAATATAAACAACTAAGGCTTCAGGTTTCACCATATGCCTTATCCCCATCTCTGTTATCAAATGGGTTTTTTCTTACAAGGACAATCTTTGGATGGTGACAAATACTCTTCTTCAGAAAAAACAGGTGAGAGAGGTTAGAGCTAGTTCTGGAGTCCAGTCCTAATGTCTGCAGAAAAAAACACGCAGCAAAAAGAAAAGAAGTGCACACACAGATAACAGCTTCTGCAACTGATACTTGCAACTTCATTACTGTGGAAAACAGGCAATGAAAGTGGCTGTTATCAGCCATGCCAACACCTGGAAACAGCGCTGTGAAAGGGACTCTGTCTGGACTTACTACGCCAGGCTCATCTTGAACAGAAGGAAGAAAGAGATAGGAAGGAAAAGAACCGAGATGGGGGAAGAAAAGGACAAACAAAGAAAAGACAGCATCCGTACCGCTTGCACCGAAGAGCTGTTGAAGATTTAGGTGAAGTCAGTGGCAGCCCTGGTAACGTCCCACAGCGCTGCTCTGAGCAGATCAAAACACATTCAGGATGATGACTGACTTCAGAGAGCACCCAGTCACATGGTGGTTGGTGTGTTGGTATTACAGGTTCCTGAGGTCCCAGGAGACTGGGAGATTGCAAGCACTGTATTATATCTCCATCCCTTTATCAGTACTGACTGCTAGAAGATAATTTCACAAGGGGTTCACAAGTCATGCACGTTGTTACACAGCATGAAAACTGTTCCTTTCTATTGAATGTGCACCCTCTGTCTTGCTGGGCTCAGACCCTTAGTTAGATCATGAAGCATAACAAGTAATATCTATTTAACTTCTCTGAGATTTCAGACTTTTGTAATCATGTGCCCTAAGTCACCTTTTCCAAGCTGAGATGCCAACAACTATTAGCTTCTTGTCTCACGGAAAGTGTTTCATGTCACTGAAGATCCTCTGTGTTTTCGAGACATACAAATCATTTTTGAGTGTGGGTAACCAGAACTGGCCACATCATATGTATCATGGAGTAAACATTTTTCCTGTTCGTTGTACTCATTTCCTAGTAACTTCTTATCTTCCTATTTGGCTTTTTTCTGCTGCTGAGCACTGAGCTCACAGGTTCAGACAGCTCTGTGAATCCGGGAACATTTCCTTGAGTGGCAATAACTAATTTAATGTTCATTACTATATGTGCAAACTCAGAGTCCCAGTTAAACTAGAAAATGAGATTTATATGATCCTGCTTTGTGTGTGTCTGCAGATGACATGTCAGTCCCTTGTAATAACTTCAGAGTGTGCTGACCAATTTCATCAAAACCTGACTGCTCACTCGGGTTCTCAAAGACTTTACACCCGTGCCAGTTCTTCTGCAATTAAGCGGCGAAGCTGAAGAGAGACCCAATCAGTTTCATAAGTATGGATAAAATATTGCAGACTGTCCCTGTCCTCCTTCACAAAGTACTTCATCATCATGCCTAGCATGGATAGCAGCCACTTCACATTCCCTCCAAACTCAGCAGTGCTGTACACAGGCAAGCTGGGGCAGCTTGAGAGCTGTACTGCATTCATTTCTGCACCCAGGAAGGCATCAGGTCACACAACGTATCTCCTTTTACTCAGCAGGATTGACATCAGTAGGTGTGTATTCCCACAAGTCACTGAGAAAATACCAGCATTCGGATCTAAGCACACACAATATTAATGAAAATCCACCATTCTGTTAAATATTGTAGTATGGTAACTTTAATCATAAAGCCTCTCAGTATTTAAATACTTCAGGCAGTGTAGACATTTATACAACCAGCAGTAGATGAATTTTCAAATAGATACTTCTGAGTAATTATCCTCTTGAGACAGCACCAATTGCTAAATAATGCCTCAGTTTAATAGCACATAGCTCTTAAGAAACGAACGATTCTGGGGACTATTAAATCTCTCAGAAACCTAACAAAGATGGTGATAAATACCTTACACTCAATTTTAGCCCTCATGTGGATGAGGAATAGGCTGTTTTTAACTCACCTGTTAGCTGGACTTCAAAGACCATTCCTTAGAAAATTAGAGGGTAGCCCCTTCTACTTGCTTTAATAAGGTAGGATATACAAATCTGTTCTTCCAGACATCAGCAAAGGCTCCTTAAGAGCAAAATTAGTACTCAGACTCACAGAGAAAGCTGTTTTAGCAAAACATATTGGAAGAAGAGTAACTGGATGGGATAGCTGAGTGGGAACTGAAATGCCATAATCTCTGTGGATTAACTGGCAATAAATAATTGGTCTGTCCCTCCAGAACATCCCTCTGTCATTCCAGGAAGAACTGCTGAGCAGAAAAACGCAGGGAACAGAAAGAGTATTCAATCCAAACTCATGCCAGTGAATGAAGGCATGACTGAGGAGAGAGTTTTGAGATGAATCTGCTTTTATGTAATACACAAAGCTCTAGAATATCAGGAAAATGCAGACCTCTTATTCATATAAAACGCTGGCCTTTATTCATGCTCCCTAAAGATGTTTTTAGTAAAACTCCTCCTGCTTGCACACTACTTACTGCTCACAAAAGAGCCTGGGGAAAGAAATTTGCATTCTCTGGTCACCAGAGGTCCATGAATAAAGTGAGTGATTCAGAGAATGCCTGTGCATAGAGAAGGTTGCCGTTTTCACAGTCAAGAGCAGAAAGATGGAAGCAAAAGGCATAAAAATACTTGTCCCCTCATCATTTTACCCCTCAGGCCATTCAGAAGACTTTGGAGATGAAGAGTTTTCCAAAGGAAACCATGTCAGATTGTGCTTCCCTTCATGCTAGTTCACCCAATGGCCCAGCTTCATTTCAAAAGCAGCTATTGGTAATGTACAGAAGAGGCCAACTCCTTAGAGAGAGAAAGCAGAGCTTAAAATTACTGCAATCAGGCCAATTTGTAGCAGCTGACTATCTGACTCCTAGTTTCAAGTAGTTTCATCATCATCATTTCACAGTGCATCATGAAATGCTCCTGTATTTAATTCTGCTTGGAATGACGAATGAAAACAAGACAAAGGATTTGAGAACTTGGTGATCAAAATTTTCCATTGAACTTTCTTCCTCATTAGAAAAAGTTACATCAAAAAAAAAAAAGAAAAAAAAAAGAAAGATTAATACAGAGGTGCCAGATTTTAAGCAATGATTGAGGACTTTACATAAAAAAAGCTCAGAAAGTAAGGACAGTGACGTATTTTTAGGTACGCAATAGAACTCAGCATTTAAGCATATATATATGTCACTTCGGGTTCAGCACGCGATAAATTTCCATTAGTATCTCACTGACAATTGAAGCCCGCCTGAATACTGAATAAAGCTGTATGGCTGTTCTGCTAAACCCTGTGGTGGGAAAGAAGGAAGGTCTGAACACACAGGAAAAACAGTCTGTGTGTGAGGTTCGATCACAAATGCTTCTTCTATGGCCACCACAGGACTAGAAGTGGAAGGAAAACATTCTCACCGCATGATGAAATCACTTCTCCTGGACCTAAATGTGTCTTTCACCTTGACCTGTGAAGGATTTCCCTTCTAACAGCTGTATTATACCTAGCTTCAGTTTGTGTGGATCAGTAAGTTATCAAGAGAAGCAGCAACTCCCTGTGTCTTCCCATCCTGAAATTTATTGATATTTAATAGATGCAAAAGATAATCTTCAGAGCCTTACATGGAAGAGGCTTCTAGAGCCGTTGTGCTGAGACCTGCTGGAGCAAAGCTCCAAGTGTGTCCAGAAGTAAGTTTGCACAGATAAAGTTTTCTTTGAACACTATCTTACAATTTCAGTTAATGTTGGTTCAGCAAGTGAGGATATGAAAGAAGACAATGTCCTTAATAAACACAGTGACTTTATTATTCTGATGTCTGGACTCACCTGTGAGGTTTCATTCCTCAGGAGCCACACTAACAGCCTCCATGCCAAAAAAATATGCTAGCTATACTGTGTGATATCAAGTCTAATCTTCTAGACAAACTCAAGAGTATTCACGGACACATATACTGAGCTCTGCCTCTATTAAATTACCTTTTCAGATAAAGCATTTGACCAGTGCAACCTGACAAGTGCCAGATGACTGCAGTAAGTTACAAGCAGTGTAACACAGTACAATTGATGGGTTTAGGTTCATTGTCTTAATTTTATCACTTCAATATTCTTTTTTTATCCATACAGAGATAAACCAAGTTAAACCAGTGCAATGCTAGACAGGGATTAAATCTTAGGAGTTTGACGCTGAGAATAAGATCAACAGTCAGTGAGAGTGAGAGCTCTTTGCAGTAGAGCCCTCACTTCGAAGCCACACATTTGTAATCTATTCGGACCAGGGGCAGCATCCTTGCTTGGTGTTTCCATAGGACCCAACCCAAGAAACATGAAGCCTGGTTTAAAAGACACTATAACCACAGAAGACAGCAAACCACAAGACTTTTCACAGTATTTTCAGCTCAGATAGAAGAACTTCAAAATAGAGGCAAGAATTACATGGATTTTCTCTGGCCTAACTAGATGTGCTAAGATTTCTGAAGGAAGATGGTTTAAAGAAGACCTAATGCATAAAACAACCAAATAATGGAGCTGACTCAACTTAGGAGAGATTTCTTCCTCCTCCTTTCCATATCATAACATGATTACAGTCCCATATAAATCTGAGTTTGTAATCACTATCATCTTGCTCTTTCCCATGTTAACAGCAGCACAGCATAAATAACGATGAGCCTTCCTCCACAGGAATAACGTCAGGCACTTTACTAAATCTGTGATATAAAGAAATTTCACCCACTGTTAGATCCTCTTTATCACATGCAGAATTTTGTCATATCTCACCAAGAAATAGTAGCTATATGCATAGAGCTTTAAAAGATTCAGGGCTTCCACATAAATAAACACACACATACACCCACAAGTGGAGGGAAACAATAAGCTCCTTTTCAG
>NW_009944864.1:80977-91146 GCF_000696875.1 Nestor notabilis
TGTGAAAAACAATGTTTATTTTCCCTTAAATGCATGAAATTACAATAACTGATTGTCAGACCACCACAGCCTACTCATAAAACTCTGAGAAATTTTAGCTATTTGCAAACTAGTGTGGAACGACTTCCAAAGGCCTTTCTTTGTTAATGCCTGTCCCCAGAGACGATGGAGATAATGCAGGAATCCCACCCACCACAAGAACAAATCGATATTTTAACATTCTTACTATGATAGTGTCCGTGTCTCACGAAGAACCACCAGGAAAGTTAGACACAGCTAATTCTGTCATTCGAAACCCATCACAGGCCAAGACAAAGCTGTACACCTGGTATTTTGGTTATTTTTGCCTGTATTTTCCTAGATATTCTACAGATTGCACCTCTGTCACTTTAGGCTTTTCAAAACCCAGTGACAGGCAGTGATTTGTCTGACAAGACCTTAACTCCTCAGATTCCAAAATTTGGCTTTTCTAGGAGATATAATTACTGGGGGCAAAAACTGGAACGAAGCTGTCAAGTGACAGCAATGTGCTCTCTTTCTCCCTTCCCCGCTTCCCCACAACTGATGCTATTCATTCAGAGTGGGTCTATGCACAAGACCATCTAATCTAATCTGCTGAAACCTCAGTGAGACCTGACAGTATCTCAAGTGGAAAATAGTTCTAAAATTAGTAAGACAACCTCTCGGTTTAATACTGTGGTTATCACAGATACTAATGGTGCACTTTGCACAAGTCACACTCAGACACCGGCAGCAGGAGAGAAACCAAGGGAAGAATCATGGTAGATTCTCCACTGCCACACAAACACAGCCACTCTGGACTCATAAGTTATATACCAAGGAGTCAATTTTATTTCCCAATACATTCTGTTTCTGTGAGGCTTGATCTCAGTCTTTGCTCATCCCCAAAAAGTTTTATAGACAATTCAGTGGGAGAAAAGGCTCCTTTGGTACTCTATGTATACAGATAAGAATGAGTTGAGGCTTGTCCAAGGACTACAAGACTGAAGTGATAGGGCATCACTTCTGAACTCCATTGTTTCCTACTAAGTAGGAAAAAACAACAAAATCTCAATTTGTTAAATTCCAATTAATTATAATTCAATTTGCCAAGCCCTTACACAGGAAAATATCTTTACTTTCCCATCTTGGAAATTCTTAGAAGAATATGATTGATGGAAGCTTCCAAGCTTTTAAATAGTAGATACTACAACATTTTTCTTAGATAAATGATTTCCCCAATGTGAAAATGTTAGCTTTAATGAAATGAAATGGCCTTAATTGGTTGTGATGGGAAGTAAACCCTGAGATAAACATTGCATAAATAATTCACATCCTTCCATCAGAGGAACTTCTTCCTGAACTGCAAAGTGTCTCCAATCTGAAATGAAACACACATTATTTTAGCAGAAACTAAAAAAATGCAGACTTCTTCCAGTGCACTGTATCTGGAGGGGAGACCATCTGCGATTCTAGAGATGAGAGCATATTTTAAGACATAGCCTTAGAAAGTTTTTTTGATTCTGGACTAGAACATTTTCTCCTAACACATGGTCTTCCACTGGTCTCTACTGTAACCAGATCTAATTTTAACACCTTGATCTATCTGTGAAAATTCACATTTCCCATGCTGTCCCAACTGGAACATGTAAAGCTTTCCTCTCTTTTCATTTACACCATCCTATGGCCAAGGCAGCATCTGAAAGACATTTGGAGATAGAACTGTAGCATTTTTCATACTATATTACGGTATATGACCCTAATGCTCTTGTATCTGTACTGATTGCTTACTCATTGTAAGAGTTGGTCTCCTGTCCAGGAACAACTTTTCCCTAAGGACTCGCTGCCAAGATCTATTGCTGGCAAAGGCATTCAAGGTGGGCCCCCTTGTTATAACAGAAATCACGTCTGATTGCAACTTCTCTGCAGAATTTGTGGCAATTACTGCAGCCTGTACAGAAAATGAGAGAGGAATATGGAAGCAGTGAAACCATGAAACCCATTGACACTATTTGATTTGATGATAAAAAATTCACAATGGAGAACATAAGCAACCATAGCTTCTATATGGTGTTCTGCAAATGAAACCTAATAGCACATCGCCAATGAATTTGTTGTGATCACACAGAATGATAGAATGGTTGGGGCTGGGAAGGACATCTCTTATTCGGGACAGCTACTGACTTTCCCTGTGTGCCTGAAGGAAACTTAGACATTTGTGCAAGCCACTAAAAGTAAAGTTTTTCTTTAAAGATATTATTTAGGAAAGAGCACAACCTCTGATTAAAATAGTGTTGATTTAAAACAGGAATGTGTGAAACAAAACCCTCCAAAGTGAAAATAGACTATCTATATATAGTGTTTTTAAAAGTACACATATATTTAAATGAACTATAATATTCTTAAAGGGGAAACTGTTAGAGGCATACTTATTTTTCCTGCCTATTACACAAAATAAATGCGAAAGCATAATGGAAGACTATATTATGCTTGCTTGTGTTCATTGCCACGATTTTTATAGAATCAAATCAAACAGACGACGGAAATGAGTTCTGCAGTTTCAGTATGCCTTCTGGTTATCAAGTGGTAAGTTCCAAGCTGATGACCACTTTTTTTCCTCTTTTATTTCAGACTCCAGAACAAACAAGTCTAACACACAGGGTGAAACTTTTAAAAATAGATTTTCTCCTCTCTCTGCAAAAGCTGGTGAATGCTCACACTTGCAGAACAGGGTAGGATATAGCTTTTGCAGAGGACTCAGTTGAATCATTTCCTTTTCATACAGCAAAGCACAAGATACCCTGGGACTGGACTCACACGGCAGTTTACTATGTCTACCTCTACCCACTCTGAAGTCCGCTACGCTTAAAAGGTTTCTCCAAGCTCTTAAACCTTGACTACAGAGAAGTGCTACTGATGAGTCACAAACCATTTAACGGGATTTTGCTCTGTTTCCAGAGTCACGAGTGGTGGTCTCAGCATTTTATTCCTATCAAACAGCATTAGGAAGGTTCCAAGATTCTCCACCCATGGAAGGACTAATAAAGGCAACTGGGATTTGACATGCCAGGATTTTTGATTGCTTGTTTCCATTGAAGCACATGGACAAAGGCACCTAAACCACCGGCACCTAAACCACCTGAACCTTTCACATGTCACTCCATGGAATTAGCAAAAGTCAGCCTGAAATAATTTTTCTCTATTATTTTCATGCAAAAAGGGAAAAGTGAAAAGACATTAAAATGTGATTTTCAAACCACAACAGCGAGTCAGGGTGACTCAGAACAGGTACCAATTAGAAACAGCGAGTTCATGTTTTGAAACTGCTTCGATTCTGCTGGGCGACGTGTATTAAAACAACTTGTGGAGAGAAGATGTGTGCAAAGCCTCTTTTAAGTTCCTTCAGTCTCAAAATCTAAACCTTCAGTACTCAGAGCTGCTCAGCAGGTTCAAAAGGAAAAAAAAATTAAGCTCAGAGTCATTTTGCAGAAAATCCCCAAACCACAGGAAAAACAATTGCTTAGAATTTACATTTAATGTTAAGGGCTATTCAAGGAAATACAAAATGGGGTTTTTTTAGAATGTTTAAACATATAAGCAGTGACTGAGAAAGCATTCCTTATTAAGTGTTTTTATGGTTACAGCTACTCTGCTGCTGAAAAAGCAACTACTTATAAAAAGAAAGCTAATATTTATAGGCACTATAGCTCAGGAAGGGACCTCTCTTGTAAGACATTTACTGCGGCAGCCATCGCAGCTGAAACATGTTATTGCACAAAAATGAGGGTTTTTTAAAACTCAGGCTAACATTTAACAACTTTAAGTAAATGATAACACATGAAATTAACTTCCAGCAGCACTAAGAAGCAGAATAGCAAGGACCGAATCTGTGAGGCACTGAGCATCCTCCCACCATGCAAGTGTCTGCGATGGGGCTGAGAACATTGAGACCATGACAAAAGCAGATGATTTACAGAGCTGTGCAGATGACTAACAAATGCCTGTGCACAGGACACCTCTCTTTGAGTGGCTGCAACCCTGGTGAGTTCACAACTCCCCTCCTCATTACACTCCCCCAGTATGAAGTACTGGGTACAGCACATCGTGTTTTACAACCATCATGAAAGGCCGCAAAACGCAATCCCACCACCCCTGTTCTCTAGGCGTTAAGTCCTGATGCAGTTCTCCTCTCCTTGGTAACTGCCAGCAGCCTCATTTGTGGAAGCTTCTGTTCTACAGCACTCATTACAGAAAGACCTAATTACAGAAGTATGGAGTTACCCTTCCACACCCAGATGGCATGACCTTTAAAGTACAAGCTAAAGGTCACACTTTAATTCACCCAGAGTCCCCAAGATTATTATTTTACAACGTATGCACTAATCAAAGCCGTGCTTTAGGATTTGGCAGACAAGCTGTTCTGTCTATCAGAATAACTCACAGATGGTATGTATGTGACACAACATATTCATCATGTTATATTCTTAGGATATGCAATTTTCCCCCTTGCTATATTTTCCAGCGTTCAGCAAGGGCTCTAAGAAACTGCTGGTGTCTTGGAAGAGATACCCTTCCAGCCTTCTTGTCTTTAAATTAACTGAATAAAGAAAGAATCTAAAGGTTGAAGAAACTCATTCTTCTGTGTAATTGTAAAACCAACTGAATTTGATTTTTTTTTACCTTAGGTACTATTTTTTAACTTCTATTTTGTAGCTCATATTTGTTTTCTGCTCTTCAGTTCACATACTGCACTTTCTTTTTACTTGATGTGTGCCATATTGTTTTAGCTTTTGCTCTTACTTCTGCTTATTTATGATCCTTTCTTTTTGACCAAAATCTCTGTAAGATTTGCTTTAGGGGCACTTTTTTATCTTTATTTCCAGGTAGTTGCATGCATAAGTGAACCATTAAAATTGAATCAGTTCAGTGAATCAAACTGAATGACAACACACTAAAATGAGCAGAAACATGCCTAAAGCAACAAGAAGATTGCTTATTTTACTTATCTTTAATGTTACTTCCTTTTTTTCTTCTCTAGTTCTTCTGATGAAATACAGAACCACATATTTTTCTAAATACTGGAATGAGCTTTCAATCCTTAATGGCACATAGGTCTTATAAACGAAAATGCACAAAGGGAAGATGCACCCACACAAGCTTGGGTTTCGGATGCCAGCCCAGCAGCCTGTTTTAAAGCTCATCATCTGGAGGAGTTAATCAGCAAGCATGGGCAAGAGTCCACGAAAATAAACTTCCCGCTCCCGGTTTCTCTTCCTCCTGTTACATCTGTCTGTCATTTACTCCCCCCTTTGCTTGTGTTTTAGAGCCTCAAGAACAAAAGTCACCTTTAGCGCTGCTCTTTGTTTTGTACAGTGTGCCAGTGGATTAGTCCTTGTTAAATGAGGACAAGAGTGGAGAGAAAAATAACTGAAAATTAGGTTCTCTGCCTTGGAAAGAGCAAACCAACAGCCAGCAAACAACCTACCGCACTTTCTGCTACAGAATGATAAATGTCACTGCCATGGTCAGAATTTTTCAGGGGTTTCCAGTGTTTTCACTTTTATGCTGAAAGCCAAAACATTAATAAAGCAATTGAAGTAGTAGGCATGTAAGTCCATGAATGTCAGCAGCAGGGTTTCACATATGTCACTTTGCAGTAATAAAGGACTTCATATATAGTGCTAGGCCTGGATGTTACTATTTTTATTTTTTATATGAGGAACTAAGGGCAGTAATGCAAGCAAATGGAGAAGAAAAATGAAGGCAATTCCAATTAATCATTCCTCCTTGTGACATTTTAATGCATTATTGTTACAATTATTCTAAAGTGTCCTCAAAGGATCATCACACCAGCTTCTCCAGACTTCATTTTTCACCAAGTGAAATCTTAACAAGCAACCTTTCCCAGAAGTTTTCGTCTCTGAAGGGGCAATACCCATTATTCCCCTTCCCTTTGTGGGCAACAGGGCTATTACACACACTGAAATATCAGGTGTGTTATGTTACAAGGGGCTCTTTTCATTTCCTTGTATTTTCACTGGCTTGAAGTTTTCCCTGCTTTGGTTTCTTTCTTACTCACTCCCCAATGACCTTCTTAAATTCTGCACTTTCAGAAACAGACTTAAAATATGGCAAGAAAAATGTACCAGCCAGGCTGTGGGGGGATGGAGGAAAGGTGGTGTGGGGTTTTTTCAGCTATAAAGTTACTTTAGTATTTTTTTCCATTTTACAACATATGAGTAAAATAACCTCTTCTGTCTCGGCATAATTAGTTCCCTGGTCCTGGCATGCCTGAGAGCCTCATGTTGTTTGGGGTGCTGTTTGCCAGGGAACACTTAATATTCTCATCTATCACATGAATCAATAAAACACAAGCCTGTTTTTCACAAGGTGGCAGTGTATTAGGAAGAGTCATATGGGCTGAGTTAATTTAAAAGTAATAGACTGAAATTGTCCACATCACTTTTATTGAACTGACAGAGCAGGTCCGGTGCTGCTAAGAAATTAATCCCATTTAATGGAATCACAGAGCAAGGCCGTAAAAGTTACTGGTTTATCTTAAAAAAAATAATAATAAAATTAAACTCAAGCTCTGATTTTTACTTTCAGAATATGGGGATTTTTTTTTTTAAAGACACTGTTCAAGAAATGAATAGGAGAATGAGAGCTATGCCAAATCATCCATATACCCATAAGGTTAAATTCATGTTTACCAGAAAAAGCCTTCTCCATGTTGATTAATAAAAGTTAAAGCCTGAAAATTAACTTCAGGCACCTCTAACGTGTGAAAGCAAGGAGTGAATTTCCCATGAATTTTCCTAATTCTCAGTGGAAATAGAGGGCCCCTTCACAGTGCAAATGATCCCAAGGGCTCTGTGACCCTCGGGAAGGTGAAGAGGAAAACCATGGTGAAGAGTCCAGTTACAGACCTTGGCTTGATCCACCTGCCTGACCTGGTCCTAAAAGAACTAAAACCCCAACAAATTCTCCCCCAGACTGAAAGCAGGCAGGATGCTCAGTGCTACATCACATTGGGAGCCTTCTGCCTCCAGTGGTAACTGAGTCCCCCACCCCAGTGGTTATCAAACAGTTTTGGTTTGATAACACTTTTGTATCTTTAACACCTTTTAATGTTTTCTGCTGGACACACTTTCACAGAGCAGGAGACAGAGGAGGCACAGTGCCAGAGAGGAGTGTTGTGAGCACTGCAGGACAGAAGCACTATCAGGATCTTTGTCAGCAAAGCAGATTTCACCTTTGATAATACGTGTTTTATCATTTCTGGACCCTGGATAGGAGGCTACCAGGCAGGAAACCTTCACTGCAGCATATAGTTATGAACTCATTATAGCTGCATTCCTACACCGATGCCCCGCAACTTTGACCCTTGTTTTCCTAAAAGTTTAGTCTTCAAATTGATAAATTTCCTCAGAGATGAAATTAAAATCTTCAGCACCAAAAATATATCTGCATCCAAGGATACATGTCATTTCTCATCTCCTGCTATTTAAATCATTTGACTTTGAGTGAGATATGGGAGAAATTTAAGTTTCAGTACATTTTAGTCTCCATCATGTCAAATTTACAACCCTGGAGTAAATCACACTGCCAAGACAAATGTCTTCACTTAAATCAGATTTGTTGCTTCCTTCCATACTTCAGAACATTAATAAATTGGAGTTCTAGTTCATAATAACAGTTTCATCCTCAGTGTGCCAGGAAAACCACAAGAAGTTCACGGGAACCCTAATTCACCCTCCACATATTCACTTCTTTAGGTCAATTACAGGCTCTGATTTTTATTAGCTATGTGAAAGCACGTGCATCTGACTCAAATTCTTACAAGCGTATCAGCACACATGCAGCCAGTCCAGATATACAAAGATTTGTTTTAAATGCCTCCTCGAAATCCTGTTCTTATCTTCAGACTTCCTGAAGATTGGAGGCATTAAAAACAAGAAAACAGCTCTCTGGAAAATGGGCAAAGGCACCTGAAAGCAAGCAAAATGGCAGGAGTGTTTACAGCTCACTGAAATTACTTGAAATTTCTCCCCTAGGTAAAAGAAATTTCTAACAATTGTTTTTCCCTGTCATCTTTCCAACACCTCTTACATCTGCACTCTCAAAGGAACTAAGTCCCTCTTGCATTGCTGGTTCTGATGCACAATTACAGGAGCTACTACTCAGGAGGATTACAGATCCAATCCCTCCAGTAAATCACAGAAGCAGTTGGGTTAGAAGGCACCTTTAAAGATCATCTAAGTCCAGCGACCAAGGTTGCAAGGGGTTTCCCCCATCCACATCTCCGGACTTGCACAGAAATTGTGACAACAGGGATTTTAAATACCAATCCATTCCGCCTTCATTGCACCGCCTGAGCCTCCTCGTGATCCTTCAGCACTTCACTACGATATGCGTGCTGGGATAGGAAGAGGGGTCTCTGTCTAGAACCACTTCGTATGCTTCATTTACTCCCCCCATTTCTGTTTTGCAAAGGAGATCGTTTTATCTTCCCCATTGCAGCACCACCCTCAGACTCCAGCCAGAGGCCAAAGCACATTGCTTTAGTCTTTATGGAAGATGAAAAAGCAGCCTCCCCACCAGGGCACACAGCCATGAGACAGGGGTGGCAACAAGAGTATAAACTGCACTCATGCAGCAGCAGTTCAGAGAGCTGAAATCTCAGCACATAACAAAAAAGGACATCAGTTGAAGCTGGTTTTTTGACTCACAGCTTCCGTAATTCCTTATTCCTAAACCTAAAGACTAACACAGATGGGGCGAGTGACACAAACCTGGATTTCTAGCACAGAAAAAAAGGAATGTGAATGCATCTTTCTAATTGCCACCCATCGAAAGCCCCTTTGACACATGTGGCTCCAGTGTTAAATATGGCTTGTCAAGAGCCCTCCGTAATGGGAGGCACATGTCAGTGGAATGTTGCTGGGAGCTCTGTGTGATTCAAAATGCTTACTGCAGCATTATTACAGTAATCTTTCAGCATGCTTTTACTCCCCAACCTCTCCCCATTTTAACAGAACAATCCTAAGCCTGTATTAACAACGAGTTTTAATGAAAACCATACATTTCGTGATGAATGGTCACGCATGGGAGATTTGTTTGGAATCAAGATCACTTCTCTCTAGGAATATGACAAGAGATTGAATCATTAAAAATGTATAGTCTGTAATTAGTTTATCATTGCCAGAATTGCAGGAATATTTTCCAACACAAAACTGATGCCACCAGCAAGAGATCATTTTGAAAGATCAATGTTGCTGACGTATCAGAAAACAAAGTAATTAGGAGACAGCATGTGTGCTGTTCTCTGTACCTTT
Source organism: Nestor notabilis (assembly GCF_000696875.1). Lineage (NCBI taxonomy): Eukaryota > Metazoa > Chordata > Aves > Psittaciformes > Psittacidae > Nestor > Nestor notabilis. The sequence continues at coordinate 90,316 of NW_009944864.1, forward strand.
TTTTTCCATACACAGATACACACACATATATAAACTATAGAACTCCCTCCTTTAGAAATCCAAGCAGTGATGGGACAGATCCTGTGAGCCATAGAAACAATATTAATGATTGTCTTAACGGACATGGTGATGGGAGATTATTCTGAAGCACCACCATCTTCTGAGCCTGGAGGATTTATACTAACTGCATACTTCTGGAGAAAGCAGCACAAACCACCACAAGCAGGATCTTGGTATTAGTTAATTATGGCACTGCAATATTTTCACCGGAGGCATTTTAGAAATAAACTGCAGCACAGTGATGCTGTTTGTATTGCAATAGTTAAGGTGGTTTCAGACCATAAATTATAGACCTCATTTTTCAGAGTTTATGACAGGGCTATAAAAAAGGGAACCAGCCCTAGCCAGTTTTCTTTTATGACATAAAAAAAAATTAGCTATTTGAAAGCTATACATTTATGCATGAGTTCAATGGTTTCAAATGATTTTTCCCCTCCCACACTCTCCCGTTTTCAGTATGTACAAAGCCATGGTCGTATTTGATGGTCATTCTTCTCTTCCTCCATACTATGCCTCATCCTCTCAAATGTATTCCTGCTTAAAATCAGATTCTTTGGGTTTTTTTTCAGTGGGTATTAGCAATCTCATGTGAGTCAGCATCTCTGGGTAACGCTCTCTAAGTATTTAGCAAGGAAATATTAAAGCTGTCATTTTCAGTATGAGGTTCACAGACCCCTGCGGGACTAATTTAAAGGGGTCTGGAGAAGATAATTAAGAAAAGTCAGTCTACTGTCAGTAGGCTTAAACTCATTGAAAAAGGGCCTACACTTC
>NW_009944864.1:91164-121440 GCF_000696875.1 Nestor notabilis
TCACAAGTACAAAAAACTTCAACCCTGCACTGAAATCCACCCCCCCGCCCCCCGCCAAAAGAATATTAATTTAAAGCAGCGTAGAGGGTTGATGTCAGCTTCCAGCACAGAGAGTTTCATTCAAAAGCAGATATCAGACTTATAGGGGTTATAGCAGTTGTAGCATCACATGCCAGCAGCCTTCAAATGCCACCTCTGCCTCAGAAAAGACAGGTGAATTTGCACCATCCCCACTTCTCTCCATTGCCAAGGTCACCACTTCACCAAGCTGTCACACAGTGTTCCACCTCCTGCTTGTGTATACAATCAAGCGAAGGTAAACCTGTCAGCTTAACACCCCTTTGAACTGAAACAAACCCCAACCATTCTATGATTCCATCCCAGTTTCTTTGGAGTCTCATATCAGAGGAAGAAAATGTCCTCCACTTTCAATAAAACAAGACTGTCCTTGTCTCATCTCATCCATCCTTTGTCCCTTTGGACCGTGGTGGGACAGGCTGCTTGAGAGAGCTCTTTCTGGTTTTAGATACTGCTTTGCACAAGAGACCTAGGCTACGAACGCAAATGCATACCAAAGGGGTATGCAGTGGCAGGAGTTGAGATCAAGCTCTTTCTGCACTAACAGTTGTGTTGATCCTTGTGGGGTTGACTTTCAGGAGCTGAGGAAGCCACCATATATCAAACTGAAAGTATTCAGAGCCACATGCCAAGTCATTTTGCAAATGGGACACAGGATCCTAAGTCACTTATACACTTTTTTATGTTTTTCCTAGTGCTCATTAATACTGCCAAAGAGTTCTATGATACACAGTTGGAAAGCTCTACAAACACAGAATGTTCTGTGATAACCAAGTAAGCCTTTTAGCATAACAATTCTATACGTGCTTTTCACACTCAGTGTTAAACAGCCCTAGGCAGCAATTTGTTAACAGATGAAACAGGTAACAGTAAAAATATACTCATTTTTCCTGACCAAAAAGCTGATTGCTAAAGAAAACCAGTTCGGCTGACAGCTTGGAAACTGTTTACTGCCAAACTGGGATGAAATGCAATAGTTTTTCTTCCTTGCAATTACACTTCCACAGCCAAGTACTCTTTCAGTCAGGGGTGCAACCGTTGAGTCTGGCCAAATTTTCACCCCCACTGACTCAATGCAGTTTCTTAGTTTGCTGGTAAATCACTACCAAACCAATGTCATTGTAGGTAAACATCGTGTCTTTTCACCTTGCAGCAGTAAGCACCATGCTCAATTGTCTTTCTTGTCCCTCTATCAGTGGAGACCCTGAAGACCTCTGGGGCAGGGGGTTCTGTTTGCATTTCAGAATTTGGCATTGTGAGGGTGCTGAGGCGCTGGCACAGGGTGCCCAGAGAAGCTGTGGCTGCCCCATCCCTGGCAGTGTCCAAGGCCAGGTTGGACACAGGGGCTTGGAGCAACCTGCTCTAGTGGAAGGTGTCCCTGCTCGTGGCAGGGGGTTGGAATTGGGTGAGCTTTAAGGTCCCTTCCAACCCAAACCAGTGTGTATTCGATGATACACAGCAGTTCCCTACTCTCCTGCCTCTTGGCTCTCCACATTCTCTGCAAGAAAAGGTGCTTGGCAGATATTAGGGAAATAAGTTTGTTTTCAGAAGCTGTATCTCTGCTCCCGCTCCCTCAGCTGCTTACCTGAGATAATAATGCCCATGTTCATGTGGATGTTCTTAATGGGAATAACTGAACCCATTTGTCAACTTGTGGAAACGTGCAGTTTAAAATAAAAATTACACTCAGCAAGAAAATCCTCCCTGTTGTTGCAAACACATGCCTCCCATTAACCTCAATGAGATTCACACATGCTTGGAGAGGGTGAACCCCCGAGTGCTTGGTGTAGCAGTATTGTATGGGCGGCATGGATAACACTAAAGTACAGAAACAGTAAAACCACCCCAGGCTGATAATGAATGCATCACTAAGACTCTCGAGGTGCACAAACATCCTTTGTTTATATATAATATATCTATAGGCATATATAAATGAGAGAGAATATAGAGCAAAATCACTTATCAGGTACTAGTCATGACTTCTTGAAAGGGATAGGGTATTTCTGTTTGAATAGCACTTTAAGTACTTTAAATTGAGATACCAAAACCTCTTCAACATCATTAACCTGGATTGAAAATAATCAATAAAAAATCATTTTGCGTGTAAGTATGAAAGGCAAATGTCTGATACATTAATTGTGAAACCCCTTTCTGTACTAATGGTTGCCATAACCTAAGGGATCGATTCCATTATGGATATTTACACAGTGACCTATTAGGAATACATGGAAGTATAATTTTTTTACATTGATTATCCATCCTTAAAACAGATAGTAATGTATACTTAAATGCACGGATTGCAAAAAACATTTTTAACCTTTATTACGTACTCTTTGTTGAAAAGGAAATCGTTTGAGCATCATGGTCTGAAGGACACAATTTCAATTTATGTCTTAAGAAGAGAGGACCATTATGAATGCACATAAGAAAACATAAATCTCTGATGTGTAATAGGTGGGCAGCTGAGTTACCTGGAACAACAATGTGTCTCATCCGAACCCAAGCAAACAATGCAGGCATTGCTGGGGAAGCAGAAAATAAACGCATAGTAAACTTTTACAAATAGTATTGCCTTTTGGAAATGCTTCTGAATAGCTCAATATAAACCAGCATAAACTCTACTAAGTACACCTGATGCTGGAGGCAGCATGTTTTAACGTAACAAACTTGTTCTATGTCAAGATTTCATAGTAAATAGCAGGGCTATTAGGGAGACAACTGCAAATCCAACCAAAATGGCCTAAAGGCTACAGAGAAACAGACTGGGGGGAAATCACCTCTAGCCACAGCCACCAAGGGGACACAAACATCACAGACCTGACGATCGTGATCACCACTCTCTGGGCATATCTGGAGAAAACGGAGAGAGTTTACCTCAGACAACTACTCCTTTGTAAAAGTGAGGCCGGCCCATCCTCAGGTGACTTTTACAGAGGAGAAACAGCTTCTTGTCTTTGGCAGCAACCTCTGTGTAGAGCTCTTGTGGGAAAAGAAGAGGAAAAATAAACGGAAGCCTCCTAGTACATTTAAAACAAGCTGTCACTAGGTTAACCAAGCCCCAAAGAAGGCTTGTAGTACCCGCTCTGAGCAAATTCACTTACTGATTATCAAATCAATTCAGCGACTCGCCCAAGCGCCCGTCATCCCTCAAGGCCGTCGCCATACCTGTCAACAAAAACCAGGCGCCGGCTCCTCTCTTAAGGACATTACATGTGTCAAACTGAAGGTCCTATTCAAATCACAGCTTCCTGCCAGTTCTGATCTCCCCTCCCATCTTTCATGCCACAATCTGCTTAAGAACGAACAAAACCCAGCAGTTTTGAGAGTGCTGAACCTTCCACCCACTGGCAAGGCTGGCAGTGGCATAGCGGGGATGGCAGCAACCCCTCAGGCTGCTGCAGCGGAGCATACATCAATACCAAGAGACACAGGTATAAATAAATCCTCCTGGGCACTCAGAGGGCAGCCACTGGTCTTGCTGAGCTTTATCAGGAAGAAGATTTCTTTGTTGAAGCTGTTAGATAAATAGGTCTTTTTCAACATGAGCTTCTTCCTTGTGTACATGGTGCAATCACGGAGAAACACTTGCCCTGCTGTATGTCTCCTGCCCCTCACAACAGCGCTCCTTAATAAAATTTCCAGTCTTATTTAAATCCTTTCAAAGCACATGTATTTGGGGGAATCTGGTGAGTCTATACAGAGGAGACAGATCTAAATCTCTCACTGTATTATCTTCATGAGCATTATTTCAAGCATGCTCGTGCTATTTCTGTGTCCTGGGGCGTGCGTCACAATCCCACAAATAATTCCCCACAATGCGAAGAGATGTGGACCAGCAAGACACATTAACAGACAGAAGCAGCATTAGGTTTAACCCAGTGACATTTTGGCATTATTAGCTGTGGAGAGAGCCTGGGCAGAATCTCAATCCACAAAAGCAGCATCTTGGCCGTGCTTGGCTCCCCCTCCTCTCCTCACCATGCCAGCCTGCAGAGACAGCACTTTACGTGCTTCACGTTCAAAAACACCTCTTGCACAAAGCACCCTGCCATTGAAAGCACTGCAAACTCCCAAACCTGTTCTGTATGAGGCCCCATTTTAATCTTTTGAGCATCCTTTCTTTTTAAAGCATAAGCAGATTAAGTTCACTGAGCATCCTTCTTCAGCAATCACGGCAGATGCATTAAAATACAGTAAATGAAGAAGGGCAGATAAGACTGTAATGAATGCATTATCTCAAATCCCAGATTGCTATAACTTTACAGAAGTAAAGAAATAAACCTAAGAACAGACTTTAAATACTGTTTCAAGGATAAAGCATCGATGTATTGATCTTATGAGTGCTATTATCAGATGGCTATCTCTGGGTGTCAGGTGAACCCATTCACTGCTAGAAAGACATGCCAGGTTGTCAAGGCCTGAAAATTATCCTTCCTAAGTATTTATCTCCTACTGCCCTTTTCCAGTTCCAACTTCTGATTGCTGCCAAATTATTCCTTGCAGTGTTACCAAAATGTTTTCTACTTCTATCTTACTTGATCATGATGGGAAAACATCTGAACCAAGTCTGCTAAGAAAGCAGCAATATTATGTCAGAGATCACATGTGGATGTTTGACTACCTCAAGTGGTAAGCAGGCCAACACAGTTGGCTAGGAAGCTTCTTTGAAATGAGAGCTTGCTTTTCTTCTAGAGAACACGGTCTCACCTTCAAACTCCTCAGAGTTGACCCCACACTTAAGCTTTCGTATGCTTCATATATATTTCAGATTTCTTGTCTTTAAAATGGTCACAAATAACAGCTGTTTGCACTGTGAGTATCCAGAAATTGCTGTTTTCAGTTTCTTGAACGTGTAAGATCATAATCCCATACCCCAGAAATACAGCAACTCCATTCCAGGCTATGCCCAGTAAGGGGACACACAACTTAGCAGACACATACCCTACACTAACATTTTCTCAGAGGCAACATAAGGAATATCCATTTTTAGTTTTGACCAAGTTGGGTCTTGGTCTTGCTACTACTAAACTGTCTGATAAATCACCATATGGTTCAGCGGGAGGGCTAACAGGCCTTTCATAAATGGTATGCCAGCAACAACAGCATGTAGCTTTCAGCATAACTTAGTAAACAGCATGTGGCTTAACATCAGTGACTAATATGATTGAAGGTATCAACTTTGGGTATTTCCTGGTGGCAAAGGCCCCTAAATTTTTAACTCGTTAAACAGGGAGCAAGGGGAATATTAGATGAGGTTGAGGAGAAAGACACAACTGTGGATTTGAGGATGGATGACTATTTATGTTCAGGAAATAATGGGTTTTACTTGTACTCTCTTGAAATTTCATCTTTTCAATGCAGCTCATTAAGTGAGCACTCACATTCCTGCCTCCCAAACAGAATGAGACCTCTCAAGCAAAGAATTTCAAATGAATCTTTTTTCAAGCCTTCCCGTTATCTCCAATCTCCTATTTTGAACTGGATGTAATGACATTTCTTTTTCTTAAGGGATATATGGTCCTGCCTGGTACGTGCCACCATAAGATTAAATGTGTCACTCAATTCTCAGCAAGCCACTTGCTCCTCAAGAGCACTGGCCTGCCCTGAAAGGGTCTAGACTTCAGGGGAAAGAGAACAGAATTTCCTGCTTAACCAGGGGTGATAAGAAACCAAAGAAAAGAGGTTGCCTCTTCTTTTTGACTGAATTTTTTAGTTTTGGCTACTCATCTCTAGGTAGTTTTGCATTTTAAATGTTAAATCTGCTACTCTTTGAAAACCCTTGAGCGCTGCATGCAGGCATGGAGAACTGAATTTATCATCTTAGTTGTAGGCACTACCTCCCTGAAGGGATGGAAGGGCTTGATGTAGGAATAAAAATCAACCAAAATCACCCTTACAGCAGCCTGGTTAAGAGCAAACACAAGCAGTGTTGCAGGTATGAACTTCGAAAAACATTCTGGATAAAAGCTCTACAAAGAAAAAGTAAAAAAAAAAAGACAACAAAATTCAAGAAATTTAATTCATCCCTGGGATGCTCAAATCCCAAAGATCTCTCCCTTCCATAACAAATGTGTGATAGATCTTGTGCTAAGGCATGTTTTTAATTCTCAAGTTACATTCACCACCCAGGGTGAGCAAAGTTGTTTCTCCACCCCTTATTTGGTGTCTGAGAGTCTGTTCAAAAACCGTATTTGCCCCCAGTCCCAGAGAAGAATGATTCATCCTTAACTTACTAAGGAGACACTTTCGATCTTTTCCTGGACAATTAATAGTCCCCTCTGGAGAAACTAACACTCCTTTGGCAGACCAGGTACCATTTTCTGTGCTTGACTAAACTATTAACAAACTGTGGCCCACTGCAGGGGGAAGAGCTCTTTCCCACCTGGTAATGCTATTTCTAACTCTGGTGGGAAGCCAAAAGTTGTATTTCTTACACATGTGTAGACCAGAAGCTATGGTTTATAGAAAAACCCCTCCTGAGCGGTCAATGGACAACGATACCCAAACGCTCTCTGAGGTAACAAAGGCTTTCCTGCCCAGGCAGTGAGCTGCAGGGAGGAAACACAAGGGGCTGGGATTTCCTGGAAACACAAACCCTTTGCCTCCTCTCTGAAGCCAGCGGATAAAGGAAAACCCCCTCTGAGGACAGCCAGCCTAGATAGGATGGTGGTAGAAAAGGATATTATCGGCCTTTGGAGGAATGTGCTGAAAATCCTGAATAATTAGAGAATACAGAACTTTCCTTATTAAGCTGGGTAGAAAAATAGAGAGCAAGAGGACACGTGTATTCAGGGATACAACTATTTCCCCCAAATCACTTTTTCTTTACAGAAGGATGACTGCTGTTTGTCTCAAAGCATGAGCAAACACATACCTTTTTTTCTCATTTTCAACCACTTGATTGTTATTTCATTTCTACCAGCCAGTAAACTCTTGCTGTGTTTTAAATCCTTTTTCAACTTTAGTTAACCTTCCCATCCTGTCTGGAAATACAATGCCTGTGAACTGGGGAAATAACAGGGACTATAATCATATTGCTGCCTGATCTCTTACATCATGTGAAGCTTTATCATAGAAAAAACAAAGCAATTCAACCCTGCAAAGCCTGTTATAGCAGCAGCATTGCTGTATCCCAGAGCAGGAATTCCACTGGGGCAGGTGCTGCACAAACCCAGCGAAGAGACGCTCCCTGTCCCAAAGAGCTTTAAAACTCAATATGAGACAGCAGAGAGATTCAGGTGGGAGGGCAAGAACATAAACATGATACTACCGATCAAGCACAGTCCTCAGTGAATGCATTTCACAGCGTGCCTCCCCCTAGAATTAAAAAGCCTTTCTGTGACCTGCATTATAAAGTCAATTTTAATGAAAACCTTTTCAGACACATGAATAACCAGACACCGAGTCTTCCTTTCTGGTTTACACAAGCTTTTGGTTATCATCCCTTAGAAAACAGTTCTTTACCATGTGATAAAACAGGGGAAAAAAGAGTAAAACCCGAATAAATGTACTGAGTTTTCTAAGTGCAAAAACATGTCTGACGTAACTTATTCTCTTGGCATGAAATTATAGCAACTGTTTAGAATTCTTCAGGAAAAGAAAACCAAACAAAAAACACAAATGCAATCAGTAAAGCACCAGTATAATGGACGATTTAAATCATTTCCTGCTTGCTGCCTTAAATCATGACCAACATTGGTGAAATCTATTCCCACCGTTTGAGAACCAGTGAAATGACTTCCATGGGAAATACTGTCTGACAAGCTACCAAGAAGCCCATTAACCACATTAAAGTTTTTTTGTGATTTTTTGTGTGCCAAGGAAACATTATCACTTCTTAACACATTTGTGCAATGTTGCTTTTCTTTTTTTCTTTGGCCAAACATTATCTATCTTTATTCTCTCCAGAGTGCCTACTGGAATAACTACAAAGGGTCATACGTCTCCAGCGGAGGACATCCCAAAGTCCCAGGACTGCTAGAATTGCCTGAGGAAAATGGACAGTGCTGAGCACTTATCAAACTTCACATGTTCCTAAACAGCATCCCAGGACACTTGTGTACAGCCAGCCTGGCACAGCACGGTGTGCAAACACACCCAACCTGCACACTCAGTGCACCCGTATACATGTCCCACGCCTGCAGCCCAGAGACACTAGACTGAGCTGCAGCCCACCTCTCTGTAAGCCTCCCAAAACTTCATGGCTGTGCATTGACTCTGAAAGAATGGCCTTCCTGTGTCTGAGTTCCCAAACTTAAAAAGCTGTGAGCAATTTTGGAAAGCTTGGCTCCCTGTTGAAGCCTGAGGTGGCCATTTCCACTGACAGCAGTAAAACAGCCCTCTAATAGCTGCAGAAGCAAGTTTCTGCAGCATTACTGAAGCCCTGTATCTAGCCATACTAAATGAAGTGGTGCTTCTGCCCAAGATGTATTTGCACAGAGGGATGCTGAGGTTCATCTAACTCCTCACCTCTAAGCCAGGTTAGAAAGCATCCACACATGGCCTCCCTACTTGCACTCACCTCTCACCATCACTGCTGAGGGAAGGAGACTGATGTGGACACATCATAGAAGAGCTCCTGCTAAATGTCCCTTTGAGTCTATCAAAGTCTTAGCCTATTCCTTACAGCTACAGCCAAATGAAGTCACCTCCTTCTAATGAAACACTTTACCTTGCAGAAGCCTACCAGATAGTCTAACATGGTAGCTACCTAACATCAGGAAGCAGCAAAAAAAGCTATCATCTCCTGTCCTCTTCCTTCTCTTCCCGTAATAACTGTTCCAGAAGAATGGAATTTATCAAGCTCCCATACATACTTTCTTACTTTTCTTACTCCCTTTTCTTGCCACATTTGAGTGCCCAGAGTGAATGCCAGTAAATCCAGTGGCCTAAGCACCCAGTAAGCTCAGCACGTAAGGCTCACCTTTACAGCTGGGGAGAGACAGTCCCATTTTTCTAACTCAGACAATCCCACGTTTCAAGTAACAATCCTATTGAATCTGCTACCTTTCATTAAAGTAGCTCTTACAACTCTGTCAAATTCTCCAACCTTTGTATTGATTTTTTTCTCCTATTCAAAATAACTCTCCTTTACAACAAGAGCTGGCTGTCAGCCTCTTATCTCTTATTTTCACCCCATCTGATCCTCCTTCTCCTTGTCAGTCTTTCAGATTCCAATTAATCATGTAGAAAATCAGGGATTTACCTTAAGAGGAATGTAAAACTCTTAGCTCATCATTAACATACTGTAATTGCAGCGTAGTGCTACTGCCTCTGACCTTTTCAACAAGGCACTGGAAATCCTTCGGGGAAAGCAGGACATTCCCACCCAACCTGAAAAGAGTTATATCTGGTTCGTGTTACTGGATAGTGATTACAGTATAAAACCCTGGATGCAGTGTAACATTTGCAACTCACTTGAGAAATTATGGGTGCCTGGCAGAGAGGAGGAAGATGCTGCCATAAAACCAAAGCGCTCTTACGTCCCTAAATATTGTCTGGGTTTCTACACGAACAGTCCCAAGATATGTTAACCCCTCCACTAAACATATTTTAATTTCAGACCATCCTCTCATGTTTCTTCTTAACTATCATGGGCATTCCCAGAAAAGATCAGCCAGATGGAGACTAAATATTTCACTAGTACGAGATGAAGCATTCTGCAGTAAAATAGAACCTTGATTACAATGAAGTCATTAATTAAAGTCTCAACTGATTCTCCTGTCTGTATATGGAAGGCACTAAAGACAACTGTGAGGAGACAGTGCATCAGCTACACGAAGGAAAATGAAACAGTAAACCAGACAGCAATAAGATGATGTTTAACTTCCCCTGCTCGCGGTCTTTACAGTGCAGCATGATGGAAACTCACCCATGTGCCCAGTATATCCATCCACTTTATGTCTTAAAATTATGACACGCTGATTTCCTGACGATGAGAAACCCGAATAAGTTTTAAATGTAGCGAAGAGCAGACAAGTAAAGTCTGGAGACTCCTACAGTAAAATCTTACAGTACTGGAGATAAGATAGCAGCAGTTTTGGCTTTTTAGCATCTTGCATTTTTAGAGTATTTTATGGCTATCTGGACCCCAGAAGACTATGGGGGACAGAAAAGTGTAAGAAAACCAACCACAAAAACCAACCATGGGAAGTGTCAGTTTGAAAAATACAAGAAAAAAATTACTAAATGTGAAAATCCCCAAACCATCTCCTTGTCTGAATGATTAAGTCAGGGGTGCTCTAAGAGATATAGATGGAGTAAGCAGTGCATGCTAAATTCCCTGGACTCTCTACAGCACAGGCAGCATGAGTATGGGGCCAATCCTCACTCAGAGTCTTACCAGCACACCCCCCATCAAAGTCACTGGCAGGTCTACGTATCCTTCTCTAAGTGTAGATTTGGTCCTTCGAGAGAATACTACAGTAAAATTACTTCAAGTCTCTCACTGTGATATATTCCCAGTGGTCCCCTTTAGGTCCCTCCATTGTTTATTGACTTCCACTTTGCTACATCCTGGCAAATGGAGGCAAGGAAATTTGAATAGCAACTAGTAAACGAAATATAAGGAAATAAAACCAAGGCTGGCTCCCTGTTTCACAATTAGTCTTTACTTGTTCTGGAAGCCAATGTGAGAGATTTTTGCAAAATTACAATTACCAGGTATGCTGGATGCCAGAAATAGTAAACCTAGCTGCAACACTGCAAAATAGGGTGTTAGTTCTCCCGTATATGCAGAGAAAAATATGCAGAAAAAATATGACGATACATTAATCTTTTAATGTCAAAAAGCATGCATGAATCTAAACAGACTTACAAATGCACCAAGACTAAAATTAAAGAACACAAAAGGTCCCAATTTTACAGTAAAAAGTCTGTCTCCCCTGCCATCCACGGGTGGACACAGGGCTGGACATACACTATAGAGGACTCCAGCTGCGGTAGAAAGACTTAACGTCTAGCATAAAGCAAAAAACCATTAACTACTCTCAGTTTATTCCCTGTAGTAAAGGTTTTCGTGCCCTGAATACTAGACATTTCCTCCACATTAATGACACTGTCTTCTGCCTGTGGTAATATAACACATCAGGACTAAAGTGATATAATGAGAGGCAGGATAGCACAGAGTGATAAACTTTGGTCAGGAGACCTGAGCATTCAAATTAGAGCAACTAGCCGTAGGATCTAAACCATGCTGAAGTCAGTATGTATATTCACAGGGAAAAGGAAGAAAATCAAAGACGTAGCAAGAACAAAGACACCATTAGAACCTGGAAAGCCTTCTAAGAAACAGGCTTAAAGAAAAGCAATTGTTAATGCAAATGATTGTTTTGTAATAATAATTTAGTAAAATGAATCTATCAACATAACATGAAAGCCCGTTAATTGACATGAAAGGGTGTTAAAAGCTCTTCATTTTCTGCTGGGATGGTTTTGTTGGGTTTGGGGATTTTCTGGTTTTGTTTTGTTTCAAATGGAGAACTACTCGAGATCTCCAAAAACATGCATGTTGGCACTTGTGGGTACGAAATCACACTGCTATTTCAGAAGCCAAGTTGATGTTCCTATTACCAATTTGGCCTAGACGGTGCAAGTTTGCTCATGTAAGATTAAAGGGATGAGGTCTCTATGGCATATTGCAGTATGGTCCTTGGAATAAGATTCTCATTTACTAAATAAATTACTGTATAGTACTGTATAATGGTGTTCACATTATAACTGACAATTAGCACCATTAAAGAGAAAGCTCATAAACAGCCAAAGCTCACATCAAATTAACAGAGTCATGATTAAAATCACTCTTCTGATTTCTGCTCTTCACAGAAATAATCAGCATTTTGCATAAAAATGAGTATGAAGCAGCTCAAAAAAAGATAAATGCACAGTTATGCTGGGATGGTGGTGCCCAACTCCACCAGCACAGCACAGCACAGCGATGCCACGTCAGCTCTTCTCTTGCCTATGAAATATTAAGCACTGGGTTTCCCTCCTAGCAGGCATGGCGTGCCGCAAGCTCTGCACAGGCAGGGCTGGTAACCAGCGCGGTGACACGGGAGATGAAAGCGCTGCAATTACTCATCTTGGCTCTAATGAGGGGAACCTGAGTTCTCTCCTGGCCTGGGGGAAGCTCATCATCTTGATTTTAATTTTGTCACTTTGCCATTTAAATGGTTTCCAGCGTTTACATGTTCATTTATACCGCTGCGACTTCAGAAAGAGAAAGAACAACCTGAGTAATTACAGCAGGAAAAAATAACAACAAAATACAAAGGAGTCAGCAATTCATTAAAATCTAGAGAATGCAATGTTAAAAACTTCCCTTAACTTGAGGAAAAAAGGAGAGGCTTTTTCTAAACTGGCACAGAGCCCACACCCTCATTAGGGTTCATGCTCCATTCACAGCAATAAGCTAATGGTATCGCTTTAATCTTCGGCGTCACAGCACCAGTTCCTGGCCTCACCCAGATGATAGTACTACCGTGGCAAAAAGGAGGGAAAAAGAAACTTCAGGCTAATGCTGACCCCGGCAGGTATCAAACTGGAACCTGGATGTGGACTGAAGTTGGAAGCATTCATGTCTATTCATGAATGCTACTTCAGAGACAGCCAAGCTTGTAATGGCTTCATGAGACTCAAGTATCACCAAGGAAAATCTAATCAATAAATAAGCAATCAAGAAGATATAATGAAGGAATACCATTACCTATGCCATGGTCTGAAAAGGAATCACAATATGCTACATATGCATAAAAGTACTGTAAGATAATATACCTTTGATCCAACATGCCTTTGAAAGCAGGAAACAAAAGGATGTTCTCATATATCTTACCAACTAATTCAACATATAAATCACAAAAAAAATAAAATCCAGATGGGCTTCAATGAAGGAAACCAATTAACATAGACAGTCTTACCATCTGACACATTAGTTGTAATAATAAAAACCAAGCAACATGGTCAAACAATAACGCTTTGTATTATATCTGACATTTCTAATTAGTTTCTGCATCCTCTTCAAGAAAAAAAAAGACTACCAGCAAGAACTTTGTTTCCCAGAGGAAAAACAACTTCTAAACTTCTTGTACACAGAGCAGAATCTATGGATGAAGCTAATCTATCTGCGTTCCCTTGGGATGTGCTTTGGAACTAATGGGTTTTGCATAGTCCACATCTGGTTGCACAATTAGACTCAGAAAATGTTTCCTTTCGGTTGCATGGCCCCTGTAACTGCTGCAGACCTGAAATGCCAATAGTTGAGTGCTCCTCAAAAGCTTTACCTACCTCCATGGGCTCAGAATAACCAGAATCAGAGAGTTTTGCTCTCTGCAGGAGAGGATTTTGTTTTTTTTCCTTTCTACAGCCTTCCTAGAAATTCCACTGCTCAAAGGAAGTACAGTATTTCTGGCACAGACCTCCCAGCATCAGGCAATTAGGGTTGCATCAGACAGTTCAAAGCTGAACTACAATTAGTATTACAAATTAAAAGCTCCACCATGCATACATGTACAGTTACTGTTTGAGAGGGCTAATCCCAACTATGAGGACTTTTCTGCATGTGTCAACAAGGGGGACTCATTTTTATCACCTTAGACCAACTGGATCCTCCAAAATCTACCCAGGAAAATCCTTTTCAGCATATAACTGAAATTTGGAATTCTGGGGCAGGAGGTAGATTGCATGACAACGGGGAAAGGCTCAGTTTGGAAACTCTTCTTCCTCTACAAAATAGTGAAGTAAAGCCTGTGGGAATTCTGCTAATGCCATCACACCCAGGAAGGCCAGAGAACAAAGGTTCATGTCATTGCAATGAATACAAATCACTTGGAAAATTACATTTTCATTATTAGGATTAACACTAAACCTATCTAATACAGCAATTTATTTTGCACAGCATTCATAAAGTGTGACCTAAATTCTAAAAGGCAGTCTCCCTCTCCCCCATTTTAAAGAAGGAAAAATTAGTATTCTAACCAATTGAAAAGGAAATGAAGAATATTAAACCAAAGGAAGCTTATTTCTTAGGAATTTGCCTTTCTTTTCCCCAACTAAAATAGCTTCCATTCATCAAGTCAGCATCAAATAGCCTTGGCATTGTAAGGAAGTATTTCCACTTCACAAACCCTATTTCTGACATACACACGAAGGTCCAGGCTCCTTTACCATCCCCACTCCCTGAAATTTCAAAAGAGGAGTTGACTGGCTCTGTAACTTCCTGAGTGCTGTTTCTGCCACCCAGAAATATGTTTCCAAAGTATTGCCAACTGAGACAGACAGGGCAGCATGACAACTTTGAGCCTTTACTCCGTGTGTTCAGGGATGGCCCCTTGTGAGAAATCACAGCTACATCAAACCAGAAGCTGTTGGACAAGCTTGTTAAGATTAAAAAAATCTGTGCCTCACAGAACATCCAACATACAGGTTCAGAATTGGGAGACAAAAAATGGCTTCTAATTCTCATGCGATGGGGCAGTTAGAGCAGGGAGGTGATAACCAAAGGATCTGGTCATGCTCCAGAGTTTTTTTATGTCCCTTTGGAAGCCCCTTCCCACCTCCTGAAAAATATGAGTTGGCCAAAGCCAAATTTTGACAAATTATGGCAAGTTGGGGACTGAATTAAGTTCTTGCAAGACCCAGCTCACAAAACCAGCATTTCTGCCCACAAGTGCAGCTCCCTTCAACCTGCTCACATCCACATGTCACGCTCTGAAAGTGCTTATCTGCCTTCCAACAGGCAAAGGTAATCCAAGATAACATCTGTGTTATCTCACTATGCAAAACCTTGAATACAGAGTGAAAAGTGTCAACAAACTCTATTGACACAGAAAACATTGCACTGAGGACAGAGGGACCTAGGACTACCAGTCACAAGCCAAGACCCAACCTCACGGGGCTCCACAGACCCTCCCTGCTACCTCAAGGCACGTCCTTGATGCAGGCAGTCACCCAGCATCGTGCTCTGAGCACGGCCACGCTCACAGGGTGCTGTGTCCAAGTCAACACCTTGTCCCTTCTGTGGCACAGCACTATGCTGTTATAGCTGGGCACTGTTAGACCAGGGCTGGGCCAGGGCCAGGTGGCTCCTGCACAGGCAAAGCAAACACACTGCTGTTTGCACAGATCTATGTAGATATCCCATTAATACAAGGCAAGGGAGCGCAGTGAAATGCAGGTAGAGTGAAGGTGCTATGCGTGCAAGGAAGTAACACCAATGAAAGACAGCGGTCTCAGCACCGAGGCTCCCAAACCGCTGCTATTTGCTTGTAAGCATCATGGGAAAGGAAAGATTTGAAGGACAATGAGGTCACTTTGCGGATATTCACACGGAGATCCTCCCACACATGAAAAGCTTATGGGAGAAATGAGAAAAGTGGCTGTTTGCAACTTAACCCATGGGACACGAGAGCTGGCAACGGTAGCAAAGCTGAGCTCAGAGCTGACATTGCGAAAGCACATAAGAGATGATAGATAGAGTGCTGCGAGGGCCGGAAGGGCCTTGAAAGTGATATGTTCACTGAAGGAAACATTGCCCTATTTCACAGTCATCTCAAACTACAGCAATACATTCTGATTTTATTTTTTTTAGAGAACATAAGCGCATGTTTTTCCACTCACCTCAACAGGGAACCTCTTGCCATTGATGCTGTGCTCGGAGCCAGCTGATCCGTTGCTTTGACCCCAGTGAAATTCCACTTTCTCTGCCTTGAATCTGCCCGGCAACCCGGCACCACTGACAAAATAATCGTCCTTCAGGAGGATAGCAACTGCACACACAGAACAATGAGAAAGACAGTCTTAGCACAGCTTTTCTGAAGCATTTACAGTTTCTACTCACTATATTCAAATATTTCTTCTAATGCAAGTAAAATGCCGGGTCACCGTTTTCCTTTTTACAGGGATTGGTTTAAAGAAGTCTACAAGTAATGCTGGCTAATTATGAAAGAGATTATGAAGCTACATAGACTACAGAAAATCCCAAAGTCCAAATCTCTCAAGGACTTTTTGCCCTCCTTATTGGACTTTGATTGAAATCTAAATGTCAGGCTCCAACAAAACCTGTTTAACGCGTTTCCTGAGAGTAATGGCTGACCACGGTCCTTGGCCTTACAAACCACTGAAGGTCTGTAGATCACAAGTTAGGAAAAGAATGGATCTTCTGTTTGTTGGGTTTCCTCTATTTTGCTGTTGTGGGGGGGGAAACCCCTGTGCCCTGTCCTACCTCTATAGCTGGCCATGGTGGGTACTTCCCTTAGGCTCCCTGCTCCTCCTTTCTGTAAAATGAGGAGTGATAATAATGTTTCTGAGACCCACTCGTGAGGCATCCTCCATAAGAACTGGGGTTTAATACAGTAACTCTGACATTATTATTATGTGATTCTATAAGGGTCAAAAGGATCTTCTTTGTATTTTCTTTTCATGTCCAGAACACTTTGTATTTTATGTGACAATAAAAGCCCTAGGTCCAAACAGAGGGCAAAATCGTATGGTGAAAGCTGGTACATGTTACAGACGAGGTCTCTGGTCCAACCAAGAACTGAAGCCAGCTTTCAAAAAATTCCTGTCTGCTGGTCTCACTACAAGATCAGCTGCCTTTCTAGCATCCCCAGTTTGTAATACACACGATTCCTAAAAATTCCTCCCTCCAAAAATCCTTTCCTCTCATCCCTTACAAAACTGTTGCTCAAAAACAGAACTAAAATTAGAATTTTGTTCTTGCAAAAGCCATTACAGAGCCACCGCTCACTGTGCCCAGAATCCTACAATTGAAGTTTTTGGGTTGGTTTTGTTGAGTTCTTTTTAATGGGAATAGCATAACCCACAAGGATTTCTCTGTGTTCTCAAGCCAACTGTGCCATCAGAACGGGAACATTAATACAAATCCAATTTTATTATGTAAGAGAGAGGATTTTATTCGCTGTGGAAAAAAACCCAAAGCAGCCCGTTGTGAAATAAAAGTTATTCCTCTGTGGGTGAACCGGTGGCAGCTTTGCTGTGGGCCAGGCTTTCTGCTGCCTCCTCTGAGTACAGCCAGTTGGCTACGGCAGCCTCCTCTCAGGTGCAATTGTACCACGTAGACACATCTCAACTTTAAATTGTGTACATTAAAACCATCTAAATGTTAAATTGCAGATGTTCAGATGTTTCTAAATTGTGCCAGCAACATCACGGGAATATGTTTAAATCCATGATTTCTGGTTTTGCATCAAATTGTTTGTGTAGGAAGACGGGTGGTACAGGACTGGCTATAGGATACTGCCTGTGTCAGCCAGGGTGCTACTACTGGTGGTTACTGTCTTCTTACACTAAACCTGTGAAAGCACCACTGCTCTCTTCCTCCTTTAAAAAATTCTCAATGAGCTCAGCTGTATTTTAAATGCTGAAAATCTTACTCAATTGGTTATAAATTCCATAGATAAAATTGCAGGAGATGAGCAATACAGGAAAGCAGATTCGTGTGCATCTGTTAAAAACCTCTGTGGGGATTCAGTTGCATCTAATAAATATTTGATAATTCCTAAATCATTTATGGCTCTGTCAGGGGTCATTTTACTTGTTTCAGATGAATAATTAAAAGGATAATTAGGAGGATGTACAATCTGAAATGTTCATCTAATTGTTCATTTTACAGTATTTCTTACACTGCTGAGCTGCGTAACACATGTTCCCATCACTTTCCTATCTTAACAGCATCTCCTTATTGTCAGTGATCTGGGGGTTGCCCTGCCATGTCATCTCTAGTATTCAGGTCTGAATTAGGCAAAGACCACTCTACAGGGCTTCGGGAGGCACTGCTTTTATGCAAAGACTTCTATAGAGTGCACAGCAAGGGAACAACTCCCCCAAACCCCTATTTAACTAAGATTACAAAACCCAAAGGATGGGGTGCACAGTTGCTAGAATCACAACTGCATGATGCCATTTGCAGGATCAGGGCTGGAGCTGTATGCCCATCACCATCATATGAGAGCAGAAATAAACCTGGCTACAAAGCAGCTCTTTCAGCAGAGCAGCTCTGATGGTCAGCACCAGCCAACGTTATACACATCACGTAGGAAAAGTACTTCACAAAAAAACACCTCTGGCAGAAATTTTAGTAGGTTTCTCTAAGTGGAAGGAGTTTTCAGAAGTTCTCAGTGACCTAAAAAGGGGTAAAGTGGCAATGTCTGCGTACTGCTGGCAAAGGTACTGCTCCCACGGGCGCTCTTCCCACAGGGCAGGTTGGGCTTGAAGAAGCCTCATCAGCCTCAGGCCCAGCTGACACCAGCTAACACTTGTATAACCAGCCATACAGTGGCACAAATGAAACCAACTAATGCAAATACAACCATGAAGTGTGCTTATACTCTCCAAGTGATCTTCACCACTTGGGAACCAGCTACTATGGTGATGAAACAGTAGAACCCACATTAGTTCCTTTGCCAGTGTCATCACGCACAAAACCATTTCTAGTCGAGACAGGGGCTTGACAAATCCAGTTCCATTCTCTGAATGAAACACTGTTTTCTGCACATTGCCTGTCTTTTACCTGGTATAGGGGTGGGGAGGTGGAAATAAGAAAAAACACAGCAAATCTATAGAGCAATAACCTCTTTACCTTTTAACATTTCAGAGCATAAAAATAACTAATTGTTCTATCCTAAAAAAATTTACTAGGTCCAATAGCAGTAACAATAACCCAAGTAACACATTTCCTGCCAGTTAATGAGCGTCAAGGTTAAGGGCCTTTGGCTTTCCCCTTGGACCCCTGTCTCTTTTAACCAGTCATTAATTGCTGAGAAATGCCCTCTACATCCGTCACCATTGCTCAAACAGATACTCAGTTTACTGTCTCTGTCAGTCTGCAATATGAAGGTCTCATGTGGCCATCTGCTCCAAGACTCTGCTGCCAAAACGCATTGCAATTTATGGCACAGCCTGCTTCTACGTTCTACCCACAAGCCAAAACATCCTACTTGGTTTGCTGCTCTACCATTTACCACCTTAAAAATCAATCCCAGGCAAGTTTCTTCAACAGGTCAGGAAAACAAGAAAAGGACTCGATAAAATAAGGGAGGAGTTAAGAGCTCAGCAGAAGTAATTGGGGATGACAGCAAGGCAAAAAGGGTCTTCACGTTACCAGGAAAAGGCCATAAGTTACCATGAAAAGTGACAGTTACTGTTGCTCTGTGAAGCAAAAACATGTCAGCAAAAATCCATACCCCAACGGGTGAGGAAATCAAATATAGCGGCAGTGCTAAAATCACCCAGCAGAGAAAAGTGAGGATACAGCTTTCATTGCCAACTGTGTGGAGACTGGAAAATCTGCTGGCATGTTTCAGTTCAACAGAACAGACTTCTGGCTTGTATTAGCAACAGTATGGCCAGGAGGACCAGGGCAGTGACTGTCCCCCTGTACTTGGCACTGGTGAGGCTGCACTTTGAGTCCTGTGTTCAGTTCTGGGCCCATCACTACAAGAGAGACATTGAGGTGCTGGAGCGTGGCCAGAGAAGAGTAACGGAGCTGGGGAAGGGTCTGGAGCACAAGTGTGATGGGGAACGGCTGAGGGACCTGGGGGGTTTAGTCTGGAGAAGAGAAAGCTCGGGGGGACCTTATTGCTCTCTACAGCTGCCTGAAATAGGACAGCAGCAATAGGACAAGAGGAAATCGAATCAAGCTGCACCAGGGGAGGTTTAGACTGGATATTGGGAAATAGTTCTTCACCAAAAGGGTTGTCAAGCACTGGAACAGGCTGCCCAGGGAACTGGTGGAGTCACCATCCCCAGAGGTATTTAAAAGACATGTAGATGCGGCACTGAGGGACACGGTTTAATGGTGGACTTGTAAGTACTGGGTTAACAGTTGGATTCAATGATCTTAAAGGTCTTTTCTAACCTAAATGAGTCTCTGATTCTAACATGGTTTCCTATTATATGTACAACAATACGCTCCTATTACACATATAGTATAGCATTAGCATCTTTCTTAGAAGAACAGCACCATCACTCTTCTGTGGTATTTCTAATTGTATTTATTGCTGGTTACTACAAACACCTCTCTGTGACAAAATGGGCAGGGTGCATAACACGAATAGATTAATTAAGCATCAAATTTCCATGGCATTCAACCTTGCCTGAACCTCACACTGACACAAAGGGCAACAAAGTCAGGATTTCAAACAGGAGGCATTTCTTAGTGAAGCTCGGAAAAAAACCCTCAGTAATGCATCAAAACAGCAGCTATGCTTGGTGGTGGTTCATGTTAACTGGCTTTGCTTTGGGGTGAAAGAAAACAGGATCGCAGCCTGTTGCTCCATTTCATCTGAGGGGCAGTAACTCCCACCTCCTGCTAAGATCCTGAATTGCTGGAACTGGATCTGAAGAGGCTGCTGGACTCCAGGTTACGGCTCAGATCCAAAGTCCCCTGGAAGCAACAGGTGTATCTGAGGTCACTCTGCAGTCACTGCTGTGTTCCAGACTCCTGGAGCAGGTACCTGCCCTGGGTTTTGCTAGCAGCCCTCTGACCAGGGACACATTACATAAAGCACCACAGAGATGCGTGTCGAATGTTAATAAAGATAAAAATACACTTCCGATAAATAAAATTGAATTAATTAGTGGTTTAATTCAATTCCCTAAGAAAGATTTGACCTTGTCAAATGAAGAGGGTGGCCTTATAATTTCTGCTTTTTACATTTTTAGAATTAAAAAGTAATCAAATGCTTGTGGCTTTGCATATAAATCAACCTTGACCTTTCAGTGAACTGTTTTGGTAAAAATAAGCAGTGCTCTTGACTGTTCTTTTTTCTAAAAGCCAGAACAGACAGAGCAGAAGAAGAGTCAGTTCAGAGAAGAACATACAGCTATAATCATATCAAACACATTAATAAGCCCCCACTACTCTGAGCAGTTATTGCTCTTTCTTCTCTAAAACTTTCCAATTTCTAAGACTTCCCCTTCCCTTCCCCCTGAGCCTTGCATCTCAGCATTCTTTTGGATTAGATATTACGGCCTCCCAAAGCTGATAATTCAAGGTTACACCTTGAAACTCTTATACAGCCTTTTATTCTGAGGAACTGACTACCAAGAGAATTATTTTATACTAAAAAAAAACAGCAAAATCCCTTAAAATCAATCTGCAGAACTAGCTTTGCACAGAATGCAGAGGCAGAGATAGGTAGCTGCTGCTGGAAAATTATATTAAAGGAAAAAAAAAACCAGCAAAACCCAAACAACAGAAGAATTAAAAAGGAAGAGGGTGGAACATGGCTTGAATTTTTAATTGACTGCAGGCAGGCTGTGGAGACAAAGAGACAAGAACATACCCGTTTTTCCTGTGTTTTTCATCCAAGTCTTGTTTGAAGATTCATTGTCAAAACCATCCAGCTGCAGTTCTTGATACTCATCTCCAACGTGGGCCTGATGGTCTACGATGTCTATGGGAGACTGGTGAGACCCTCCACACTTCTCGCTGGAAGTAACCCAGTGCTCAGGACCAGAGTTACCTGTTAAAAAATACCAATGCCAGTTAACATTCTAGTGGCTCAACAGTTTGGGATAACCCATAAGTAAGAGGAAGAAGCGCTTCGGCTCCCCAGGTAACTCCACTGCAGGTACACTTCTCGTGTAAGACTTTTAAACTTACGAGGAGCTTGAAATCCATTAGCTTAGTGCAGTTCTCCAACTTTGCCTCTGGCAGTAATGAACAATGGCCTTTTTTGTTTTACTTATACTCTATAAAACTATCCATGATTCCCAAGTTCCCCTCGTACGTATGCTATCGATTAGCATGGTGTTACAGGAACTTTCCTAAAGCTTCAGCCTTAATACATCGCGGTACAATAACATGACAAATAATGTTAACAGCTACCCATTAACTCCTGTTTGTGCAATACTCTGCTAAGATAGTATGATCTTTATTAATAATCACATTTCTTTTGAAGGTTTGAAAGCCAGAAAAGATAAAAAGAAAGAATTAAGCTAAGTGTATGTTAGTAAGTTTGAAGTAAATAAAGGAAAAAACAATTATTCTAGGTGAAGGAAGTGAAGAGGACAATGGCCTGCCAGAAAAATAACTGTAACTTTCTTTTGTTATTAGCTTCCTTTTTCTATTACCACAGTCTCTTCTCACCTCATGTAAACTACTCTCTCAAAACAAGTCAAGTCAAACAGTAAATGAGAAGCTCCAAAGACTGATGGGTAGTGTCTTGTATATATGGCTGCACCTGGGCACATCAAAGCCATCCATATCATGCGACAGCTAGTCAAAAGCAAACAGAGAGCTAAATACTGTCGCCTTTCCTCCCCTCACACCCCTCTACTCTTTTCTCATTTAAAAATCTGCAGGGAGAAGTTTAAGCTCTGGAATGCCACAGAAGCTTCTATGTTTTGTGAGCCCATCACTAGCCACTATTCAAGGTCAGTAAGAGTGGAGAATGCTACAGCTGTGAAGAGAAATTACACTGAAATGCCTCTGTCCCCAGCACATCAGGGTCCTCACAGGCTCAGCGTAACACTTTAAAGTCCTTTTTCAGTAGTTCAAGATGCCAGCTGCTATTGCAGCTATCCACCCAACTCACAGGGCACAGGAGGAGGAGTGCATCCTGCTCTGGTTCTGCAGTTTTCCCCAGCTCCAGATTACTTTTTGGTCTGTTAATGACTCCTCAACCCCCAAGTTGTGTAACTAAATTTCACAACAGGATTGCACCAGCACTGCTGCTGGGAGAAGGAAAGCAGCACTGTCTTGTGGTGCGGCACTGGAGCTGCAAGAAGTAGTATCGCAAACCATCAATCGCTCCATCTGTAGAGCTTGTCCACCACGGCCCTAACTTGCCCTGCCCATTTGGTGAGGTTCTCCAGCATGAACAGCCAGTAAAAACAATATGTAAAAATAAAAAGTTTCAGGCAAAGACTTTGTCATCCCCACTATATGCCAGGTCTAGATGCACTATAACACCGGGAACCCTCAGTAGCACACCTTGCAGCACATCCTCTAATTGCAGGAGCATCTCCAGTGAATTTCAGATTTTTCTTATGACCTCCCTCTCCAGCTCTTAAATTGTATTAACAGAGACTAAGAGATTATCTTCCTAGAAGTGCAAACAGTGGTTTAAGCTCCTGAAACAACAGCACAGAGTTCTCGTAAA
Source organism: Nestor notabilis (assembly GCF_000696875.1). NCBI lineage: Eukaryota > Metazoa > Chordata > Aves > Psittaciformes > Psittacidae > Nestor > Nestor notabilis. Next base: position 114,363 of record NW_009944864.1, read on the forward strand.
GCACTTTTCGCTCACGGTTCTTGAAGTGCTTTACAGCAGGGATCAGCAACGTTATTCTCATATAAATTCATGGAAAATAATAGCCTGAGAAGGGAAGCAATTCGCCCAAGCTCATCTGCCAAAATCAAGGCACAACCCAGAGCTGAACTCTGCTGTCCCAAGACCCCTGACGTCATACCTCTGAACTACACAGTCAGCATGTCCGTTCAATAGGTAGACGGCAGCAAATTATGCACCAATATGCATTTCTTACCCTTTCATCTGAGAAGCGTATGTAAATTCAATTAGTGCCATCCAACCCCAGTAGTTGTGAAGGCCAGTTCCTCTGGCCCCTGGGTTTTAATCGGTCTAGTTGAAAAATGCATTCTTCCTATCTTCCCATGGGCTAAAGCAGGACACTTAATCAATAGCAAGATTTTGTGCTATACTCATCGTACACAAATGCTCTATGGGAACCAAAACAACAAGAAGAAAATGTTTTACTTTCAAGTACAATTAGGCAAAATTGCAACATCCTTTAAAAATCATTTACATCATCTGCCCAGGTTAAAAATCAGTTTCACTTATCTCACAGTTCGACTTGTAATGTCAGCAAAAGCCACTTCCAGTTAATTTCCCAATATACCACAACCAAGGAGACCAGAATTATTAAAAACCCTACACAGGGAAAACCAAACATGTTCCACTCAAACACAGATATCTTTCCTGAAGCAGGATGCTCTTAGTAATTGGTTTGCAGTGAATTAATTGGCAATTCAGATTTACTTTTCATATAACCTTGCATTGACTCCATGAAATTTGGGAATTTGCTTTAAAACGTTCAGTGCTACACATAATCATCAAACCTGCCAGCTCCTGCTTTTTGGCTTTGTCATAAACATGGGGTGAGCTTTTCAAAAGCACTCTGCTCACAGAGGCTATCGCAGTGGTTTCAGCTGTGCATTCAAAAGGAGCTGTGTACTCAAATTTGTCTTTTTTAAGTATTCTGGTGTCAATGGGGAGATTTCTTTTTCTCCCTTAGAAGATGGATTCATTTTAACAGGGATTTCAGGGTTCTTTCCATGTATCCTGTCACAAATTTATATATACATTTAGAAAGTATAGCCAGCTCTCAGCCAGTTTGCAGTGAAAACTGTCTTGTCAAAATGAATAAAATAAGCTGTAAGAGTAAAACAAACAAATCACCATGTGGAATTAAAACCTCAAGTGACCCCAGTACCTGGACTGGCTCTTGCTGAAATGTAGTTTTTCCACAGACCTTTAAAGGCTTTGTATCATTAAAAAAAAAAAAAAACAAACCAAAAAACCAAAACCAACCAACATTAATTAAATCTGCCTTTTAAAAAAATTAATTTAACTTGCTTGGATTAATTTTATAGAAATACATCTCCTTCTATAAACACAGTCGCTTCACTTCCTTCTAAATCTCTAATGTACAAAAAAAAGCCTAGCAGTATCTGCTCTCTTCATGTGATAGTATTAGTTTTCATGCATAAAATGTTTCCATCCTGGTGCTGAATTATTAAAGAAAAATTCTAATGTAATGAAACTCTCAGCAACTCAAACCCCCAACTTAGTGCTGCTGCTGTGACTCCAAGTCCTGACATTCCAAATTAGTCGTAAGGCTAAGCTCTGATTTAGAGGTTCAAGACCTGCTCGTTAGAATCAGCACAGGATTTTATAAATGGTGAGGTTTTCCATTAATTTCCTTCAGAAGTTTTTGATATGCAAATTATTACATGCAATCTGACCGACACCATTATGGCAGCGTCTCTAGACAGAAATAGAGGGCATGACCCCAGCGTCTCCATTCCCAGCAGCACAGGATTGGGGCCACCCCAGCAGCAAAGGCGGGTTAGGGCTGGGAGAAGAAAATGTTTGGTTTTGAGTTGGAGACCAAAGTAAATACATTACATCCTACACCCATAAAAAAAAAATTAAGCTCAACAACCTATAAAATCTAATCAAGAACAGCACAGAGGGATTCATTTATTCACTGGTAGCCATCAGAAGTTTTAGGCCTAACTGCCTGCTGTTTACCATGGACATTCAAGTGCAGTTTTAATTGAAGCTGATCTTTCACTACAAATTTCAAATTAATTCTTCTTCCAAGTGTCTCATGCTCCAGACATCCTTGCCTTGCAGAAAACCCTCTATCATTAGAGGAGGAAATAGAACACTTTTTCTACTCTTGCAGGTATTGATTACCTATTCCTTCCATCAAAGCACAATTGCCATTCTGCACTGTATAAATCTCTTCAGCGTTAGACACTTTATAAAGTCCTGAGAATTATATCATTAATCATTTGCAGTTACACCTGTCTTGCTTTATTGAATTCTTTGTTTTTTAGAACTTTAAATAAATGCTTTTAAATAAAAACATGACACTAAATAAAGACTCTGTTTCACTTAAACCTAGTGAAAAAAAAATCCCATCATTCTGTGTGTGACATTTACCCATCCGAAACACAGTAACTTATGGCTATTTATATTTCATTTTTCCAACAGTAAGCATGGTGCCTTTAATCAAATAAAATTTCAAATTAATTGGAATTGGCCTTCTAAGGGCTGACGAATTATTCAGTTTTCAAAAAACCAAACAAGAATCCTCACCTGTGTTAGTAAATATTATATATTTCCACTGGGACAGGGGAAAACCTGCAAACAAGGTAAACATCAGATAGCTCCATCCTGGAGCTGGAGCATTTGATGCAAGAACGGCACAGAAAGAATGGACTGATAACTTTTGGCATCTTCACATACCATAGAATGGTTTGGGTCGGAAGGGACCTCAAAGCTCACCCAGTTCCAACCCCCTGCCACGGGCAGGGACACCTTCCACTAGAGCAGGTTGCTCCAAGCCCCTGTGTCCAACCTGGCCTTGAACACTGCCAGGGATGGGGCAGCCACAGCATCTCTGGGCACCCTGTGCCAGCGCCTCAGCACCCTCCCAGGGGAGAATGCCTTCGTGCTCAAAGCACAAGACAAACAAAAAATCAGAATGGATTCAAGCGTTTAAAAGCCAAATCTCACTTGAAAAGTCACTGCGGCCAGCCTCCGACACAGAACTTCCACACGTACCTCGCTATTTCAGATGTGAGACAGTACCATGCCATTCAGCACCAGTGGGCATAAAAAGGAGAATTGCAGGCTTCTCTTATGGCAAAATCCAACCAGTTATTAAGCATGGACGGAATGAAATAGCATTTCCCCTTCACACAAAAACCTTCCAACCTTTGCTTGCAACAGCTCTGATGGGTAGCTTAAAGACTTAAAGGACCACCACAGGCAAGAACCTCTGCAAGTTTTACAGGCTCTGGATAATAGAGATGCTTTTCTTTGCACAGACTGGCAGCTATGACCTGCCCAACCATCTCAGCTTTTAGCTGAGCGACACTAAAGATGCGAATCTCTGCCTCTGAGTCTCTGTCATACTCGAACTTGCTCCATCACAAGCCAAATCTCAAGAAACACTGAAAAGAAATGTCACCACCAGTACACAAAACTGGTTTCTCTTTTCCCGCTACACTCAGAGCAAGAACGTGATGCCCTTGCTCAGCTACAAAGCAATGAGCTACAATAGCAGGCTGAATTTTCAAACAGGAAAAGAGATGTTTAAAACAAATACCAGTGAAATTCACTATGGAACCAAGTGCATTTTATGATCCTTCAAAAATGCCAGTCTGAGGCTTCTCTCTGTTAGCTGGGACAAGAAAAAAAAAATGGAATTGTTACTTGATGCTGTAAACTAAAACCTCAGCATCACTTTTTGCCATTTAAAAGCAACTGTATTAGTAAATTCCAGGAAGGCACCAGAAAAGGTGCTTACGCCATGACAGGACAACAGGCACGTACTGCAGATCTAGACCAGTTGAAAAAACAGCCTCTCTTTACCCTCTCCCCTCACCTCTCATTCCCTCCTAGGAAGAAGAAATAAAGTGAACCCCATAGGATGAAGCCTCATGACTGCATCTAGATAAAAGGCAGAAAAGAATGATTTGAATGACATATCTCTGGTTGAATGATTTACCACAAGGCTGCAGGGGTAAAGGTATAAAAATCCCTTAAAGGGTTGATAGAAATCAGTGGCATCTTTCAGGGTCTTCCCATTGCAGAGAAAGCAATGAGGTTGTTGAATCATTATATTAGGGGAAAAAGTTACTGAAGTTTTACTTTCTTGCTCTAAAATGATGGCATACCAAAATCAAAGAGATGGAGAAGGAGAGCCTGTAGTTAAGAGCTCACAGTGCTGTTTTGAACAAAGATTTCAGGATTTCCTACCCTGAGGGAAAAGGGCCTTTCATTTTATTATTCTCTGTCATCACTCTGTTTAACATGAGACACTCATGCTTGCAGAAAATTCCAATTACTGCTTGAAAAATGAGGCCAAATAACACAAGCAAAATCCTGAAGAGCTTGCTGAGACCCAAACAGGTCTAAGCATCATCCAGTCTGCAAGCAGAGTACAGAAAAGTGCGCACAAGACACGTGAGAGCCATAAAACAGCCAAGGACAGGGTTTTGGAGAACTGGAAGAAATTTTCCCTAAGAACAATCTCTGATAAGGGATATCGTAAGCGGCAGTTGTTGGAACAAACACAAATACAGGAAGATGGAATGAAAAGGGTTTGGATTTAGATAACCTTTGAGCAACTGCTACCAACAACATCAGAAGCCCTGATGACTCCTTTCTGCACCAATGCCACCGCACCTACAGAAGTGCCCAGCCCTTGGGCTGCAAAAGCAAAGCTGATCTTCAAAACTGACCCTGTCAGTCATACTGCCTCCCTGCCAAAATGTGGCAGATGCAAAGAAAGGCTTTAAATCATGCTCCTAAATATAAACTATCCTATAATGTCCGCAGCTTTTAAATCTGAAGACAGAGTGAGGTGCACGTTCTCCTTAAATTCTCATAGCCACAGATGCTATGCTCATTGCAAGATTCTTAAATTAAACCTTCTAATCTTCAATTATCTTTGGCAAATTTTTAACATGTATGCTAAACATTATATACATGTTTTATATATATATGTTAACATGTTTTCAAAACCTTTGTATTCCTTAGTGTATGTGTAAACACCTGTATTAAACAGCCACAAACACCATGGTGTTTTTAATATATATTCTCCCAAACACGTACTTTCTGCATCATAATTTTGTTCCTCAAAAAAGTACAAAGCTGCCATGAATCTTGTATGAAGCTCCCACTGTACCCATCAACCTGTCAGTGGCACAAATGTATGATAAATAGCCAACACCAGGAAACGCTAGGACCTTAAGACAAATGTTTCAGGAAGCTCACAATAAAGTGGAGTAAGTGTAATTACTAAAACAAGCTTTTCCCATAAACATTTCAAGTTTTAGCATTTGTGAGCTGAATAATTTACCACCCCACAAAAGTGAAAGAGGAACTAAGTTTAGCTGCGCTGGCAAAATAGTTTGGGGTTTTAAAGGGGTGTCTCGCACAGTAAGCTCTTGATAGACATGACTAATGAGCTGTGGAGGTTTTAAACTCTAATATTTCAATATTATTTATATAGAGCACACAGAGCACAACAATATCAATGAAATTATCATGCAGAACTCACTGAGTGGGAGGATAAATAGTGGTCTAGGAGGAGCCTGCTGGTGGCAAGTGGCGGAGACAATATACATCTACACCCTCTGGTTTTTCTGATTTTCTGCATTTCTAATAGATGTATCTGATACCTCACACCATTCATTTCATAACTGTCTGAGCACTTTTTAAAACTGCTCACCTCTGAGCTGCATATAATAAACGAGGTGATAACTTACGCTATAAGGAGAAAACAGGAGATAAATTTCTATGAAGACATTGTAAATTAACTTTCTTCTATTCCTATGCTAGTTGAGTAAAGCTCCATGAAGGCAAGGGACAGACATAAAAATAGATTTTTTTCCTAAATATAATTTTTGAAAGTATAAATCCTAATGGAAATTACTGAATGAAGATGTATTATGAATCAATGCAGTAGCTCAACGACAGCACTTTGTGTTGCTGAGAGGAAGACATATATTTCAGTAATGGGCAACTAAGACAGGGCACGGGTGCCTTGCACGGGTCATGTCCAGGACAATTTTCTGCACAGAAGGGTCTCCCTTTCACTATCCTTTTTTCCTTACAGGGCAATAGTTGTGTAATGACAGACTTTGACAGCAGAAATACTTATACTGCTGTAGTGCCCAAATACAGCAGAAGGAAGAGGGGCTCCATTTTTCCATGTACACAGCAGCAAACAGCTCCTGCCTCAAAAAGCTTAGAACTGAACAGCATAAGACAGAGATGGAAGCAACCCAGTATGAAGCACCTCAAATTTGAACACTTGCAGTCCTCCTGGGCTATCCTCACCTATTCTGTACCAACCTTGCTTCACGCTTTCTTCTCCAAAGCCATCTCCCTGAGCTGGATAACCTACTAGCACACCCAAAAGGTGACCAACAGAAGAGAAGGGAAAGGCCAATTCTCACAAAAAACAATGATAAAAGAAGAAACGAGTCTGGCCTTTCATGGAATTAAACTGATGAAGAAGGAGCGCAAGCACATGTAATGCTGACATAAACCATGGTTCCATCTGGGCTACTCCAAGGAGAATGCACGGCATGAATAAAGCTCTAAGAAAATAAAACAGAGGAAAAAGAGGAAGAAACTGAGCAGGAAATATTCCCATCCAAGAGTTGTTAGGTGCCTGGGGGCTTCAAGAAGACTTTGTTGAAAGAAGAGGAAGGAAGAGGATCTGAATTTGGGTTGGTGCTAATTACAACATCCCCTGACAACACCCAGAGCAGGCAGCAGCAAGGGGGCTGAGCAGGCAGCTTACTGCTCTGTGCCTGTGACCCTATCACCAGATTGTGGGTGATGGTCTCATAGGGGACAGCCCGAGCTGCAACTGTGATGGAGAGACCTTACAGACTGCAGGAGGAGTGAGGCAAGAGGGAAACCTGTAAGGAAAGGCATGGTGGGCTAAGGAACCCTTCCATGAGGCTGTTTTGTCCTTAAAGCAGAGATCTTCCCTTGTTTGAGACCCTGCTGAAGCATCAAAGCTCCTGCGCTGCTGAAC